>NC_136805.1:5915154-5935154 GCF_951216825.1 Electrona antarctica | reverse complement strand
CTGTAACAGGATACATACAGGATATAGAGATACTGTAACAGGATACATACAGGATATAGAGATACTGTAACAGGATACATACAGGATATAGAGATACTGTAACAGGATACATACAGGATATAGAGATACTGTAACAGGATACATACAGGATATAGAGATACTGTAACAGGATACATACAGGATATAGAGATACTGTAACAGGATACATACAGGATATAGAGATACTGTAACAGGATACATACAGGATATAGAGATACTGTAACAGGATACATACAGGATATAGAGATACTGTAACAGGATACATACAGGATATAGAGATACTGTAACAGGATACATACAGGATATAGAGATGAAGGATGAAACAATATGCATGCAGTGGTGGAAAAAGTACTGAATTATTTTACTTAAGTAAAAGTACTTATACTGCAAATTAGAACTACTTCGTTACAAGTAAAAGTACGGAATTGAAAATGTATAGTAAAAGTACAAAAGTATCGGCATCAAAATGTACTTAAAGTACTAAAAGTAAAAGTATTCATATTGCAGAATGTCCCATTTCACAAGTTCAAAATGTGTAGAAAATCTATTGAAAATAGCCGATCTACAAGCTCTCAATGCGTCGCAACACGACGCATTGTGAGCTTGTAGATCGGCTATTTTCAAATGGCCGAAATGTATAGGGTTGAAGTGGTTAATGTATGTTTTCTAATCAAAATTAAAATCGCCAAAGTAACACAGAGAATACACCACCTACCTGTGGATGTACAGCATGCTGCTGAACCCCATACCTGGGGATGTACAGCGTGCTGCTGAGCCCCATACCTGGGGATGTACAGCATGCTGCTGAACCCCATACCTGGGGATGTACAGCGTGCTGCTGAACCCCATACCTGGGGATGTACAGCATGCTGCTGAACCCCATACCTGGGGATGTACAGCATGCTGCTGAACCCCATACCTGGGGATGTACAGCGTGCTGCTGAACCCCATACCTGGGGATGTACAGCGTGCTGCTGAACCCCATACCTGGGGATGTACAGCGTGCTGCTGAACCCCATACCTGGGGATGTACAGCATGCTGCTGAACCCCATACCTGGGGATGTACAGCGTGCTGCTGAACCCCATACCTGGGGATGTACAGCGTGCTGCTGAACCCCATACCTGGGGATGTACAGCGTGCTGCTGAACCCCATACCTGGGGATGTACAGCGTGCTGCTGAACCCCATACCTGGGGATGTACAGCATGCTGCTGCTGAACCCCATACCTGGGGATGTACAGCGTGCTGCTGAACCCCATACCTGGGGATGTACAGCGTGCTGCTGAACCCCATACCTGGGGATGTACAGCATGCTGCTGAACCCCATACCTGGGGATGTACAGCGTGCTGCTGAACCCCATACCTGTGGATGTACAGCATGCTGCTGAACCCCATACCTGGGGATGTACAGCGTGCTGCTGAACCCCATACCTGGGGATGTACAGTGTGCTGCTGAACCCCATACCTGGGAATGTACAGCATGCTGCTGAACCCCATACCTGGGGATGTACAGCATGCTGCTGAGCCCCATACCTGGGGATGTACAGCATGCTGCTGAACCCCATACCTGGGGATGTAGAGCATGCTGCTGAACCCCATACCTGGGGATGTACAGCGTGCTGCTGAACCCCATACCTGGGGATGTACAGCGTGCTGCTGAACCCCATACCTGGGGATGTACAGCGTGCTGCTGAACCCCATACCTGGGGATGTACAGCATGCTGCTGAACCCCATACCTGGGGATGTACAGCGTGCTGCTGAACCCCATACCTGGGAATGTACAGCATGCTGCTGAACCCCATACCTGGGGATGTACAGCGTGCTGCTGAACCCCATACCTGGGGATGTACAGCATGCTGCTGAACCCCATACCTGGGGATGTACAGCGTGCTGCTGAACCCCATACCTGTGGATGTACAGCATGCTGCTGAACCCCATACCTGGGGATGTACAGCGTGCTGCTGAACCCCATACCTGTGGATGTACAGCATGCTGCTGAACCCCATACCTGGGGATGTACAGCGTGCTGCTGAACCCCATACCTGGGGATGTACAGCATGCTGCTGAACCCCATACCTGGGGATGTACTAGTCGGGGCATATATGCAATAGGGGCGGGTTTAGTGTGGCTGCGCCAGGCTAGGGATGTACAGCATGCTGCTGAACCCCATACCTGGGGATGTACAGCGTGCTGCTGAACCCCATACCTGGGGATGTACAGCATGCTGCTGAACCCCATACCTGGGGATGTACAGCGTGCTGCTGAACCCCATACCTGGGGATGTACAGCGTGCTGCTGAACCCCATATCTGGGGATGTACAGCGTGCTGCTGAACCCCATACCTGGGGATGTACAGCGTGCTGCTGAACCCCATACCTGGGGATGTACAGCATGCTGCTGAACCCCAGCAGCTGCCAGTGCTTCTGAACTTCTTCTGAAGAGCTCTCAGCTTAACCTCTGCCATGAACACTGGCATTGAACTGGTAGAGGACCGTGCGTGTGTGTGTGTGTGTGTGCGTGTGTGCGTGCGTGCGTGCGTGCGTGCATGGATGGTATGGGACCACTAAGAGATATAAAGAAGGGATAGAGAGCCATATATGTGTGTGTGTGTGTGTGTGTGTGTGTGTGTGTGTGTGTGTGTGTGTGTGTGTGTGTGTGTGTGTGTGTAAAACTGGGTTAAAACCTGCTGAGGCACAGCACACACACACACACACACACACACATGCACACACGCTCCCAGAAGAGAAATCTGTCCTCCACCAGTTCATCCTCTCCTCTCCTCTCCTCTCCTCTCCTCTCCTCTCCTCTCCTCTCCTCTCCTCTCCTCTCCTCTCCCCTCCCCTCCCCTCCCCTCCCCCCTCCTCTCCTCTCCTCTCCTCTCCTCTCCTCTCCTCTCCTCTCCTCTCCTCTCCTCTCCTCTCCCCTCCCCTCCCCTCCCCTCCCCTCCTCCCCTCCCCTCTCCTCTCCTCTCCTCTCCTCTCCTCTCCTCTCCTCTCCCCTCCCCTCCCCTCCTCTCCTCTCCTCTCCTCTCCTCCATTCCCCTCTCCTCTCCTCTCCACTTATAGCTGAACAGCATGTGTGTGTGAGCGGTCGTGTCTAGAGCTTATCTCTATACCATAAGGCGTTATGATGTCATGTACGTTTATCATACATTATTATAAAGTATTAAACATGCTTCCATCTGCATGCAAGTAGGACACTACATCCTCCATACTGTACACACAAACGCATCACCACCATATGGATTACCCAACGCGCACTACTTTGCTCTGTGCGCGCGCAACACACACGTGTGGGTGTGTGGGTGTGTGTGTGTGCGTGCGTACTTGTATTATGAGATGAGATGAGATATACTTTATTGTCCCACGAGGGGAAATTTGTCTTGGGCAAAAGTGCAGTAGTACATGACGCTTTTTAAAACAGACAGACAATACACAATAGCAGCAATGTACAAGTACAGTATCACAAGAGTACAAGAACGGTGCAAAATTGCAATCAGAGGAGGTATATAAATATAAAGTACTAGGGTATTCACAGTTTATAGTATCACAGGTATAAGTGCATTAACTAACTGATGAAGGTCAATAAGTCCCTTCCCCACTAAGAACTATGAACTATGTCAGGGGTTCTCAACGTTTTTGGCCGGGGACCCCCGGAAATGCTTTGGCAATGTCTCGGGACCCCCGCCCCGCCCCCTCCCGACCCCCAATATAAATTGACTGCTACAATAACCTTAAACCATTTTGGGCGGGAACCCCTTTTGGTGTTTTAAGCATTGTTATAATTTAGCTATTGAAAAATAGCAGATCTACAAGCTCATAGCGCGCCACCGAGTGGCGCGCTACGAGCTTGTAGGTCTGCTATTTTTGAAAAATCGTGAAAATTAAATTTTTGAAAAATCTTTTTTTTTTTTTTTTTTTTTTGAAAATAATTTGGGGACCCCCTAAAATAATTTGGCGACCCCCCGAGGGGTCGCGACCCACGGGTTGAGAACCCCTGAACTATGTGGCGGTTGTTTAGTAGGACAATTGAAGTGGGTAGTATTACTACTACACTTGTAGAAGTATAATAACATTGGAGAAATAGGACTGTTTTCCTGGTCCTCACAAGAGAAATGATTGTTTTCCGTTTTCGAAAAGGTATCCTTAGATGTATTTTTTAGGTGCAACCATAGAGTATATATATAATAGAGACTGAACTGGCGCGAAGCTCCGCCCCCCCATCTATTCATGTCAGTGGAAGTTGCTCAGTGGCGTTTTGAAGCACCCGGAAGACTGCCGGAAGTACCGTCTCAGAACGTCTACTTCCGCATTTGACCACCAAATTTTGGTGGTCAAATGCGGAAGTGCAACCGAGCGCTCAATGTTAAAGCCCAGCTGCACGGGGTTTCCCGGTCATGAATCCACGGGTCCGCTTGTAGTCCCTCCTCCTACCACTAGGGCCCAGAGCTTCAACGTTGGAAAGTCTGCCTGCCCCCTTGGGTGCAACCACTCCAAGGAACAGCAATGTCCGTGTTAACCTATGTGACTGTTTGTGACGAGTACCAGTAGGGGCAAAAGTGGTGCTGTTGTGCCAGAAACAGAGAGAGAGAGATAGTGCTGCACTGTTGCCTGCTAATGAGAGAGAGAGAGAGAGAGAGAGAGAGAGAGAGAGGGAGGGGGAGTTGCACCATTCAGTTCACACAGGTGTGATTTTTATACATACTTATACCTATTCGTGGGGCTGCATTCACGGCCCCACGAAAAAATTGCCGATCTACAAGCTCCCAACGTGTTGCATTATATGGCGCGTTGTGAGCTCGTAGAACACCTATTATTTTGGGTGCGTGTGACACCAGCGCGGCGGTGTACGGGTTAAGAAAATATTATATACATGTGGATGTCCCCAGAAGTATAGCACTATACAAACACCAGTCCTTAAGAACATATTATATACATGTGGATGTCCCCACAAGTATAGCACTATACAAACACGAGTCCTTAAGAACATATAACATACATGTGGATGTCCCCACAAGTATAGCACTATACAAACACCAGTCCTTAAGAACATATAACATACATGTGGATGTCCCCACAAGTATAGTACTACAAACACCAGTCCTCCACGCTGCCATCTGCCAGTGACTTGGCAGAAATGATAATCATGCACACCCATCCCACAATGCACTGCAGTGGCACTACAGAGCACACACACACACACACACACACACACACACACACACACACACACGACTGGAGAGGAAAAATTAGGTCACACAGCGTTCTGAACACACACACGTGCACACACACACACACACACACACACACCCACACACACACACACACACACACACACACCCACTTGTGGTAACCAAATCATAACCAATTCACTCTTATCAGCTTCTATTAAAAGATCAAAGGAACCGAGAGAGAGAGAGAGAGAGAGAGAAAGAGGAGGAAGTGAAGGAGAGAGAGAGAGAGAGAGAGAGGGAGAGGGATGAGAGAGGAGGAATGTAACAGAGGGAGGGAGGGGAGACAGACAGGAAGTGAGTCAGTGATGTAAACCAACCTTGAGTACACTTCAACTTCCTCTCTGTTCCCTCTCTCTCTCTGTCTCTCTCTCTCTCTCTCTCGGTCTCTCTCTCTCGGTCTCTCTCTCTCTGTCTCTCTCTCTCTCTCTCTCTCTCTGTCTCTCTCTCTGTCTCTCTCTGTCTCTCTCTCTCTCTCTGTCTCTCTCTCCCTCGCACTCTCACACAGGCACTGTACCCACACTATCTTATTCTATCTTACACTAGTACACACACACACACACACACACACACACACACACACACACACACACACACACACACACACCTACACACACACACACACACACACACACACACACACACACACACACACACACACACACACACACACACACACACACACACACACACACACACACACACACACACACACACACACATGCCCATTCAAAATTTAAATTAATTTAACCCAATTGGTCTCATGCATTTGTATACACTTTTGGAGTTAAAATAAAGCTCAAGATTATGTCTCCTCTGAGGAAGTCTGGATCTTATACATTATTAATTCTCTCGCTCTCTCTCTCTCTCTCTCTCTCTCTCTCTCTCTCTCTCTCTCTCACTCTCTCTCTCTCTCTCTCTCTCTCTCTCATTTTCACTGCAATGTCACAGCAGCAACATGTTAATGCTGCACTTTAATACAACAACCGTTTGTCACTGGGAGCTGACCAGTACAACCACAGTCTAATAATGTTGGTCACTGGGAGCTGACCAGTACAACTACAGTCTAATACTAGTCTGTTGGACACTGGGAGCTGGCCAGTACAACCACAGTCTGATACTGTTGGTCACTGGGAGCTGACCAGTACAACCACAGTCTAATACTGTTGGTCACTGGGAGCTGACCAGTACAACCACAGTCTGATACTGTTGGTCACTGGGAGCTGACCAGTACAACCACAGTCTAATACTGTTGGTCACTGGGAGCTGACCAGTACAACCACAGTCTAATACTGTTGGTCACTGGGAGCTGACCAGTACAACCACAGTCTAATACTGTTGGTCACTGGGAGCTGACCAGTACAACCACAGTCTAATACTGTTGGTCACTGGGAGCTGACCAGTACAACCACAGTCTAATACTGTTGGTCACTCGGAGCTGACCAGTACAACCACAGTCTAATACTGTTGGTCACTGGGAGCTGACCAGTACAACCACAGTCTAATACTGTTGGTCACTGGGAGCTGACCAGTACAACCACTGTCTAATACTGTTGGTCACTGGGGAGCTGACCAGTACAACCACAGTCTAATACTGTTGGCCACTGGGAGCTGACCAGTACAACCACAGTCTAATACTGTTGGTCACTGGGGAGCTGACCAGTACAACCACATTCTAATACTGTTGGCCACTGGGAGCTGACCAGTACAACCACAGTCTAATACTGTTGGTCACTGGGAGCTGACCAGTACAACCACAGTCTGATACTGTTGGTCACTGGGAGCTGACCAGTACAACCACAGTCTAATACTGTTGGTCACTGGGAGCTGACCAGTACAACCAGTCTAATACTGTTGGTCACTGGGGAGCTGACCAGTACAACCACAGTCTAATACTGTTGGACACTGGGAGCTGACCAGTACAACCACAGTCTGATACTGTTGGTCACTGTGAGCTGACCAGTACAACCACAGTCTGATACTGTTGGTCACTGGGAGCTGACCAGTACAACCATAGTCTGATACTGTTGGTCACTGGGAGCTGACCAGTACAACCACAGTCTGATACTGTTGGACACTGGGAGCTGACCAGTACAACCACAGTCTAATACTGTTGGTCACTGGGAGCTGACCAGTACAACCACAGTCTAATACTGTTGGTCACTGGGAGCTGACCAGTACAACCACAGTCTGATATACTGTTGTTCACTGGGAGCTGACCAGTACAACCACAGTCTAATACTGTTGGTCACTGGGGAGCTGACCAGTACAACCACAGTCTGATACTGTTGGTCACTGGGAGCTGACCAGTACAACCACAGTCTGATATACTGTTGTTCACTGGGAGCTGACCAGTACAACCACAGTCTAATACTGTTGGTCACTGGGGAGCTGACCAGTACAACCACAGTCTGATACTGTTGGTCACTGGGAGCTGACCAGTACAACCACAGTCTGATACTGTTGGTCACTGGGAGCTGACCAGTACAACCACAGTCTGATACTGTTTGGACACTGGGAGCTGACCAGTACAACCACAGTCTAATACTGTTGGTCACTGGGAGCTGACCAGTACAACCACAGTCTAATACTGTTGGTCACTGGGAGCTGACCAGTACAACCACAGTCTGATACTGTTGGTCACTGGGAGCTGGCCAGTACAACCACAGTCTAATACTGTTGGACACTGGGAGCTGACCAGTACAACCACAGTCTGATACTGTTGGTCACTGGGAGCTGACCAGTACAACCACAGTCTAATACTGTTGGTCACTGGGAGCTGACCAGTACAACCACAGTCTAATACTGTTGGTCACTGGGAGCTGACCAGTACAACCAGTCTAATACTGTTGGTCACTGGGAGCTGACCAGTACAACCACAGTCTAATACTGTTGGTCACTGGGAGCTGACCAGTACAACCAGTCTAATACTGTTGGTCACTGGGAGCTGACCAGTACAACCACAGTCTAATACTGTTGGTCACTGGGAGCTGACCAGTACAACCAGTCTAATACTGTTGGTCACTGGGAGCTGACCAGTACAACCACAGTCTAATACTGTTGGTCACTGGGAGCTGACCAGTACAACCAGTCTAATACTGTTGGTCACTGGGAGCTGACCAGTACAACCACAGTCTAATACTGTTGGTCACTGGGAGCTGACCAGTACAACCACAGTCTAATACTGTTGGTCACTGGGAGCTGACCAGTACAACCACAGTCTAATACTGTTGGTCACTGGGAGCTGACCAGTACAACCACAGTCTGATACTGTTGGTCACTGGGAGCTGACCAGTACAACCAGTCTAATACTGTTGGTCACTGGGAGCTGACCAGTACAACCAGTCTAATACTGTTGGTCACTGGGAGCTGACCAGTACAACCACAGTCTGATACTGTTGGATACTGGGAGCTGACCAGTACAACCACAGTATAATACTGTTGGTCACTGGGAGCTGACCAGTACAACCAGTCTAATACTGTTGGTCACTGGGAGCTGACCAGTACAACCAGTCTAATACTGTTGGTCACTGGGAGCTGACCAGTACAACCAGTCTAATACTGTTGGTCACTGGGAGCTGACCAGTACAACCAGTCTAATACTGTTGGTCACTGGGAGCTGACCAGTACAACCACAGTCTAATACTGTTGGTCACTGGGAGCTGACCAGTACAACCAGTCTAATACTGTTGGTCACTGGGAGCTGACCAGTACAACCAGTCTAATACTGTTGGTCACTGGGAGCTGACCAGTACAACCACAGTCTAATACTGTTGGTCACTGGGAGCTGACCAGTACAACCAGTCTAATACTGTTGGTCACTGGGAGCTGACCAGTACAACCACAGTCTGATACTGTTGGTCACTGGGAGCTGACCAGTACAACCACAGTCTAATACTGTTGGTCACTGGGAGCTGACCAGTACAACCACAGTCTAATACTGTTGGTCACTGGGAGCTGACCAGTACAACCACAGTCTAATACTGTTGGTCACTCGGAGCTGACCAGTACAACCACAGTCTAATACTGTTGGTCACTGGGAGCTGACCAGTACAACCAGTCTAATACTGTTGGTCACTGGGAGCTGACCAGTACAACCAGTCTAATACTGTTGGTCACTGGGAGCTGACCAGTACAACCAGTCTAATACTGTTGGTCACTGGGAGCTGACCAGTACAACCAGTCTAATACTGTTGGTCACTGGGAGCTGACCAGTACAACCACAGTCTAATACTGTTGGTCACTGGGAGCTGACCAGTACAACCACAGTCTAATACTGTTGGTCACTGGGAGCTGACCAGTACAACCAGTCTAATACTGTTGGTCACTGGGAGCTGACCAGTACAACCACAGTCTAATACTGTTGGTCACTGGGAGCTGACCAGTACAACCACAGTCTGATACTGTTGGTCACTGGGAGCTGACCAGTACAACCAGTCTAATACTGTTGGTCACTGGGAGCTGACCAGTACAACCAGTCTAATACTGTTGGTCACTGGGAGCTGACCAGTACAACCAGTCTAATACTGTTGGTCACTGGGAGCTGACCAGTACAACCAGTCTAATACTGTTGGTCACTGGGAGCTGAACAGTACAACCACAGTCTAATACTGTTGGTCACTGGGAGCTGACCAGTACAACCACAGTCTAATACTGTTGGTCACTGGGAGCTGACCAGTACAACCAGTCTAATACTGTTGGTCACTGGGAGCTGACCAGTACAACCACAGTCTAATACTGTTGGTCACTGGGAGCTGACCAGTACAACCACAGTCTGATACTGTTGGTCACTGGGAGCTGACCAGTACAACCAGTCTGATACTGTTGGTCACTGGGAGCTGACCAGTACAACCACAGTCTAATACTGTTGGTCACTGGGAGCTGACCAGTACAACCAGTCTGATACTGTTGGTCACTGGGAGCTGACCAGTACAACCAGTCTAATACTGTTGGTCACTGGGAGCTGACCAGTACAACCACAGTCTAATACTGTTGGTCACTGGGAGCTGACCAGTACAACCAGTCTAATACTGTTGGTCACTGGGAGCTGACCAGTACAACCAGTCTAATACTGTTGGTCACTGGGAGCTGACCAGTACAACCAGTCTAATACTGTTGGTCACTGGGAGCTGACCAGTACAACCAGTCTAATACTGTTGGTCACTGGGAGCTGACCAGTACAACCACAGTCTAATACTGTTGGTCACTGGGAGCTGACCAGTACAACCAGTCTAATACTGTTGGTCACTGGGAGCTGACCAGTACAACCACAGTCTAATACTGTTGGTCACTGGGAGCTGACCAGTACAACCACAGTCTAATACTGTTGGTCACTGGGAGCTGACCAGTACAACCAGTCTAATACTGTTGGTCACTGGGAGCTGACCAGTACAACCAGTCTAATACTGTTGGTCACTGGGAGCTGACCAGTACAACCACAGTCTAATACTGTTGGTCACTGGGAGCTGACCAGTACAACCACAGTCTAATACTGTTGGTCACTGGGAGCTGACCAGTACAACCAGTCTGATACTGTTGGTCACTGGGAGCTGACCAGTACAACCAGTCTAATACTGTTGGTCACTGGGAGCTGACCAGTACAACCAGTCTAATACTGTTGGTCACTGGGAGCTGACCAGTACAACCAGTCTAATACTGTTGGTCACTGGGAGCTGACCAGTACAACCACAGTCTGATACTGTTGGTCACTGGGAGCTGACCAGTACAACCAGTCTAATACTGTTGGTCACTGGGAGCTGACCAGTACAACCAGTCTGATACTGTTGGTCACTGGGAGCTGACCAGTACAACCACAGTCTAATACTGTTGGTCACTGGGAGCTGACCAGTACAACCACAGTCTAATACTGTTGGTCACTGGGAGCTGACCAGTACAACCAGTCTAATACTGTTGGTCACTGGGAGCTGACCAGTACAACCAGTCTAATACTGTTGGTCACTGGGAGCTGACCAGTACAACCAGTCTAATACTGTTGGTCACTGGGAGCTGACCAGTACAACCAGTCTAATACTGTTGGTCACTGGGAGCTGACCAGTACAACCAGTCTAATACTGTTGGTCACTGGGAGCTGACCAGTACAACCAGTCTAATACTGTTGGTCACTGGGAGCTGACCAGTACAACCAGTCTAATACTGTTGGTCACTGGGAGCTGACCAGTACAACCACAGTCTAATACTGTTGGTCACTGGGAGCTGACCAGTACAACCAGTCTAATACTGTTGGTCACTGGGAGCTGACCAGTACAACCAGTCTAATACTGTTGGTCACTGGGAGCTGACCAGTACAACCAGTCTGATACTGTTGGTCACTGGGAGCTGACCAGTACAACCACAGTCTAATACTGTTGGTCACTGGGAGCTGACCAGTACAACCACAGTCTGATACTGTTGGTCACTGGGAGCTGACCAGTACAACCACAGTCTAATACTGTTGGTCACTGGGAGCTGACCAGTACAACCACAGTCTAATACTGTTGGTCACTGGGAGCTGACCAGTACAACCAGTCTAATACTGTTGGTCACTGGGAGCTGACCAGTACAACCAGTCTAATACTGTTGGTCACTGGGAGCTGACCAGTACAGTTCTTTATTTCCAAGTAACATCATGCTGCCTGCCAGTTGCAGCCTGGCCGCAGACATGGAAACAAGATAATATATTGTTGAGAATAAGACTAAAACGTCATCATCAAAATACTCAACCCCAGTACTTGAGTATACATGCTTTTAAAAACACGTTAACTGTTTAACTATATAAAGTAAATTTACTTTTTAATGTGAATGCATTATCATTTTGAGATTTGCCAAAACAATTACCCCAGATCAGTCGAGCCTATTCAGTATTTTATTACTAACCAGATGCCGAACCACCTAAGCTGGCTCCTTTCCAGGCGAAGAAGCAGCGACTCTACTCCGAGTCTCTCTCGTGTGACTGAACTTCTCACCCTGGCCTGGGCCGTGGCTCAGCGGTCCAGGCACCTTGGCTGGTAATCCAGTCTGGCAGTGTGCCGTGGGTTCGACTCCCGATCTCGACGGCCTTTACTGCATGTCACCCCCCATTTCCTGTCAGCCTACTGTCTGTCCCTCCATAAAAAGTATAAAATAAAGGCGAAAGCCACAAAAAAACAAAGAACTTCTCACCCTATCTCTAAGGGAGATGCCAGCCACCCGTCGAAGAAAACTCGACTCGAAAGTTGGGGTACCAACACTAATAACCTTATAGAGCGTCGCAGTCCCGCCCCCTACCATGGACCAGGAAATGAAACCCAATGCATTTTTCCCATAGACATTTCAAAAAGTATTTATTTAAAGACGGTTACGCCACGGACAAAGCCAACTCGAGTCGTGACAACTCATGACAACACAAACAATATTTTGGACCAAACAAATAATTACAAAGAACTAATTATTTTTTCGGCCCCAAAAATTGTGTTTGTTGTCATGATTTGTCACGACTCGAGTTGGCTTTGTCCGCGGTGTAAACGTCTTTAAATAAATACTTTCTGAAATGTCTATGAGGAAAATGAACGGAGAATCATTTCCTGGTCCATGGTAAGGGGCGGGACTGCGACGCTCTATTATGCAGGCAAACTTGACACATTTTAATTGAATTGCACAAGAAAACACTCCTTGGGCTAAAACTGGCCATAGCCACTTTTCCAGGTCATCACATTTGTGATCGCTTTAATCACAAATGTTAATAATAACAAAAATAATAAAATGTTTTGGTCCATGTCAGAAAGACTGACTGACGTTATCTGGCTGCCTTGAAGTGTATGATTCAACTTTAAACTTTATATTAGTTTATAATTGTTTTAAAATGTATTCTCCAAGCAAAGTAACTTGGGGAATAAAATCACAAAGAAACCTAATATCGAATCGCAACAATCATTGAATCAGAATCACAACATCATTAACAATCACAATATAAATTGAAATGGAATCGGGAGGTACAGTAAGTGAATCGGGAGGTACAGTAAGTGAATCGGGAGGTACAGTAAGTGAATCGGGAGGTACAGTTAGTGAATCGGGAGGTACAGTAAGTGAATCGGGAGGTACAGTAAGTGAATCGGGAGGTACAGTAAGTGAATCGGGAGGTACAGTTAGTGAATTGTCTCCTAGACGTAGAACAAGAGATTGTGTTTTCTTTTCTTTTCTTTATTCAACAGAATGCTTCAAAGTGAACCAAATATCACAGTCTCACAAAGCACGTATTTACAAGCATGACCTTTAATATTAATTAATATGAACATGTTCATGTTCATGTTTCCCAAACGTTTAAAGGTATATTCAGTGATTTCACTTAATTCAAATATCACTTATTTTTTCTTATTTTTTGGATAATCCTCCCTACTATAAAGTGTGCTGACCATATAAGGAGTTCCTCCTTATCCCCAGTGAGCCCCTGGGGTCAAAAAACCCTAGTTTCGGTTTGGGCTTTGGGTGGCAAAGCCTTCATCCAATCAGGATGAGAGGGGCCTTCCTCCAATCATGATCGAGTGGGGCGGGCCTTGGTGCATGTGCTGTTGGTCTGTTGTACTTCCCCCACTGTAGAGCGTGTGCATGTGCACATGCATCTTGTTACCGGGGCGGACCGGGTTCTTTTCCAAATCACCCAAATCACTGAATGCTCCTTTAAGCTCAAGGCCCGGGAGCCAAGCTAGTAAAACAATTGCCAATCTACAAGCTCACAACGCGTCGCTTCGCTCTGTGAGTTTGTAGATCGGCTATTTTCACTACTTTTTTTTCCAGTGTGTGTAAGGTGCGTCAACCCTGACCTCAAATTTGAGACTGCTCTCAACTTCCGCTCGCTCGAGCGGAATTGAGTTATAATTATGAACCAGTGTCATAGAGAGGATGACAGGGATGAGGAATGAACGGTGAAGCTGTGTTGAGGTAGCCTGGCTAATAAGCCAGACCGAATCAGCCGTTGGCAAAAAAAGAAATTGCCTGCCGGCGGATTACGGTCTGGAGAGGCTCAATTGTACGCCCATTTCCTACACCAGAGAACTGGTGTGGCCAATCGGGACACGATATGCAATATGGGCGGGCTTTGGTACAGTGACGTTCAATGCTTGAGACCTTTGACTGATAGTACCTCTAACCAATTGCGTCAAAGAGAAAATGTTTGAACCCGCCCCCCGGGAAACAAGATCCATACACAGCATCTCCAGACTCAAATACCACACGACAGTGTGATTTGAGTCTGGCTTATTAGCCAGGCTAGTGTTGAGGTAGCAGTTTGTGTGTCGGACAATGAAACAGGATAGGAGAGGAAGCACAACTCTTTATAGGCCTGTCATAATCAATACACACTCGTCTATAGTCACAGCTGTTTGAGATGATCGCAATCATTTTTGTCATAATCGTTTCCATGTTGACAAAATGTTCACGCATTTTCAAATGTAAGAAACACCCGTGGAAATATAGCAGATTTATACAAGCTTGCGACGTGTCACATTGTCAGTAAATGTCTTTGTATATTTAAGTTCCTTAATTGTCATATCTTCCCCAATGTTTGAGTATACGAAGCCTAAATACATTTTCAATTTACATTTTGTAATCATGACAGCCTACAACTTTCCTCCTCTCCTCTCCTCTCCTCTCCTCTCCTCTCCTCTCCTCTCCTCTCCTCTCCTCTCCTCTCCTCTCCTCTCCTCTCCTCTCCTCTCCTCTCCTCTCCTCTCCTCTCCTCTCACAGGGAGCTCTTCAGTGCGTCACAGAGTCGTAGGGCCGACTCCACGCAGCCATCGTAGTTGGAATGCGTGAAGGCGTCGCCGCCGCACAGCAGCGGAGGTCTGCTGAGCACGGTCATCTGTCCGGGACAGCCAGGCACCGAGACCGAGACCTGCACACACACACACACGCATATATTAATATCATCATTGTCGAGCAGAAACCATGTAATTCCATGTTCCATTTGTTTTTTTTTGTGGCTTTCGCCTATATTTTTTATGGAGGGACAGACAGTAGGCTGACAGGAAATGGGGAGAGAGATGGGGGGTGACATGCCTGCCCCTCAGGGCTCTGCATCCTCCCTGCCTGCCCCTCAGGGCTCTGCATCCTCCCTGCCTGCCCCTCAGGGCTCTGCATCCTCCCTGCCTGCCCCTCAGGGCTCTGCATCCTCCCTGACCTGTCCCTCAGGGCTCTGCATCCTCCCTGCCTGCCCCTCAGGGCTCTGCATCCTCCCTGCCTGCCCCTCAGGGCTCTGCATCCTCCCCCTCAGGGCTCTGCGTCCTCCCTGCCTGCCCCTCAGGGCTCTGCATCCTCCCTGCCTGCCACTCAGGGCTCTGCATCCTCCCTGACCTGTCCCTCAGGGCTGACCTGTCCCTCAGGGCTCTGCATCCTCCCTGACCTGTCCCTCAGGGCTCTGCATCCTCCCTGACCTGTCCCTCAGGGCTCTGCATCCTCCCTGACCTGTCCTGTGTGCCACGGAGGATTCCGGGCTCCAAGTGGCCTTTCCAGTCATATTCTGCACACTCACCAAAAGTCAACAAATTGAGACGTGCCATGCATGGTCATTCATTGGTCATCATCAACAACGAAGGCGTTTCGGGCAAACGGCCTTCGTCAGCGCTGTATATCAACGCTGTGTATAATGTAACTGTGGCAGTTCACCGTTAACCCAGTGTACTCTCTGCTGCCCCATCTGGCGGAGTCAGGTTAGTTCACCGTGCCACTGACACTGAATTGAACTCTGAGTTATTGTTTATGTTGCAGAGAATGACATTTGGTAAAGTTGGACTTTATTATTTGATGATTCAAGTTGATTGATGATTGGTTGACTCCATTGTAGGGAGCAACTATCAGCTGTGGGGTGTGGGGAACATACCAACTATCAGCTGTGGGGTGTGGGGAACATACCAACTATCAGCTGTGGGGTGTGGGGAACATACCAACTATCAGCTGTGGGGTGTGGGGAACATACCAACTATCAGCTGTGGGGTGTGGGGAACATACCAACTATCAGCTGTGGGGTGTGGGGAACATACCAACTATCAGCTGTGGGGTGTGGGGAACATACCAACTATCAGCTGTGGGGTGTGGGGAACATACCAACTATCAGCTGTGGGGTGTGGGGAACATACCAACTATCACCTGTGGGGTGTGGGGAACATACCAACTATCAGCTGTGGGGTGTGGGGAACATACCAACTATCAGCTGTGGAGTGTGGGGAACATACCAACTATCAGCTGTGGGGTGTGGGGAACATACCAACAGTATGAGGGTTTGTTTAGAGTACTCTGATTTATCATTGTGTATATTATGTGGATAATGTGTGGAATATTATGTAACACTTTAAATGTGTATGAAATGTGATGTCTCTGGACATTGAGGAGTAATTGAGGAAATTGTGGAATCAATTTAGGGTTGGTATGGTCCGTGGGAGGGGCTTAGCCTATATAAGTAGGGAGACTTCCCACTGCCAGTCAGTCAAGAGGTGTGAGGACCTATAGGGCCAACCTGCCCAGTTTACTGTGGAAATACCTTCGTTCTTCAATTTTGATGGTCTGTGAAAAGGTTTTTGCTAAAAACGGATTTTCCATGAGTGTTTTTTTTTTTTTTAGTAATTTGGAGTAATCCTAGCTGGTTCAGTGCCATTTTTGGGCACACACTACCCTCACTCAGGACAGAGTGTGACAGTAACGTTTAGCACCCTCCCTGAGAGTTGAACCCCCGGCCTCCAACTCAGTAGACAAGGCAATAAGCAACAAGCCACGCCAAGAGAGATATAGCTCCCTTGGAGGAGCAAGTTACGGCCCGGGTCTTTTGCAGGGTCGTTACACTATCAACGCTTCGTCAGCGTTTTATATCAACGCTGACGAATGGCTGTTGGCCCCGAAACGCGTTGGTTGTGCTGTCTGCTTGCAGCATACCATATACCTACTGTATGTACAGTAAGATTAAACATTAAAGTGCCTTAACCCATTTTGACCTGACCTCGAAATTTAAAATAATTCTTCTAATTCCTCCAGTTTTCTGAAATAAATATTTTCACGATTTAAAAAAAATAGCAGACCTACAAGCTCGTAGCGCTACCTCGGTGGCGCGCTACGAGCTTGTAGATCTGCTATTTTTCAATAGCTAAATTATAACAAAATGTTTAAAACACCAAAAGGGGTTCCCGCCCAAAATGGGTTAAAGGACTGTTCCGTGGTGAGTGCTGGTATTCTTCTTCTAAAATATTTTTTTATCCCACGATTTTGTAACCCATTTTTCACCCCCGTGTCAATTATCTAATGTGATCCTGGGCTCTACACACCCTCCGCCAACCTAGTCCCCATATATGGGGGACATGGGGAGAGCAACGGACTTGAACTCATGCTTCCTTCATGCCTGAGTGTCCAAGTTGCTCCTTTACACCTGACAGGGGGGAGTTTCCCTGGTTGGACGTAGCGCGTGGAAGGAACACGTTATTCCAACCAGTTCCTTTCCCCTCCATCAGGCGCCCCGGCTGGCCAGGGGGAGGCAGTTTAGAGACCAGGATTACTGCATGTTTTTGTGAGGGCACCTACCCTAGGGGACACACACAGGGAGAACATGCAAACTCCACACAGAAAGGCCCTTTCGCCAACCCCACCTCTGGTATATGGGCACTGATGACGCGGAGGAGGAAACACGCCGCCAGCACCCACAGCGTCCCGAGCGGGAATCGAACCCAGGACCTTCTAGCTGTGAGGCGACAGCATGAGCCATACGTGATCACACTACATACAGTGCCACACGAAAGCATCGGAAGTAGCAGATCTGCTACTGAAGCTCGAAGCGCGGTTTTGTCGGGTGGTTTTATTTCCACCCAGACAGAGATGATATATTTGCTATTTTTTTTATTTTTTGGGGGGAAATCGTTTGAAATACGGTTATAATTGCAGCAAAAATAAACACTTTTCACGATTTAATCTAAAAAAGATATTCATCCATAAAAAATAGAACATTGTTCTAAGAATCATCGGCTAACAACAGTCAGTCTATCTGCAGATTCTACACAGTACTTCAGTCAGTGAACCGTACAATGCTAGATACTGTCTGTCTCTCAAGACACAAGCACGCACACACACACACGCACACACACGCACACGCACACACACGCACGCACACGCACGCACGCACACGCACACACAAATGCATGCACGCAGTTCCAAAGGACCCTGGCCTGTGGTGAAAGCCTCCCACACAGATGGATGTTCCATCACCTCTGACCTACAGCGCACGTGCACGTGCACGTGCACGTGCGTGCGTGCATGAGCATTGCGTGCGTGTTCTCTGACAAAGTGTGTGGGTGTGTTTAGAGGGAGAGAGAGAGTTCATGTAAAGTGGTCTCATATTTAGATTATTGAAGGGCTCCAAAACCTCGGCACCAGTAAACAGAGTCTTTGAGCAGCAAGATAGCCTTAACTCCCAGTGACCAACAGCATTAGACTGTGGTTGTACTGGTCAGCTCCCAGTGACCAACAGTATTAGACTGTGGTTGTACTGGTTGTACTACTGGTCAGCTCCCAGTGACCAACAGTATTAGACTGTGGTTGTACTGGTTGTACTGGTCAGCTCCCAGTGACCAACAGTATTAGACTGTGGTTGTACTGGTTGTACTACTGGTCAGCTCCCAGTAACCAACAGTATTAGACTGTGGTTGTACTGGTCAGCTCCCAGTGACCAACAGTATCAGACTGTGGTTGTACTGGTCAGCTCCCAGTGACCAACAGTATTAGACTGTGGTTGTACTGGTCAGCTCCCAGTGACCAACAGTATTAGACTGTGGTTGTACTGGTTGTACTGGTCAGCTCCCAGTGACCACCAGTATCAGACTGTGGTTGTACTGGTCAGCTCCCAGTGACCAACAGTATTAGACTGTGGTTGTACTGGTTGTACTGGTCAGCTCCCAGTGACCACCAGTATCAGACTGTGGTTGTACTGGTCAGCTCCCAGTGACCAACAGTATTAGACTGTGGTTGTACTGGTCAGCTCCCAGTGACCAACAGTATTAGACTGTGGTTGTACTGGTCAGCTCCCAGTGACCAACAGTATTAGACTGTGGTTGTACTGGTCAGCTCCCCAGTGACCAACAGTATTAGACTGTGGTTGTACTGGTCAGCTCCCAGTGACCAACAGTATTAGACTGTGGTTGTACTGGTCAGCTCCCAGTGACCAACAGTATCAGACTGTGGTTGTACTGGTCAGCTCCCAGTGACCAACAGTATTAGACTGTGGTTGTACTGGTCAGCTCCCAGTGACCAACAGTATTAGACTGTGGTTGTACTGGTCAGCTCCCAGTGACCAACAGTATTAGACTGTGGTTGTACTGGTCAGCTCCCAGTGACCAACAGTATTAGACTGTGGTTGTACTGGTCAGCTCCCAGTGACCAACAGTCACTGGGACCTTTCGGAAAACTTATTTTGTGAGGTGGTTAACAAGAAATCACAATACATAAGTACACAAATGCTATAAAACTTTAAAAAGCCTACTTTTAAGAGAAAAACTATATATATATATATATATATATATATATATAATAAGTAGGCTACTGTAAAATCAACCAATGTACTGTAAACATACATGCATCAAGTAAGTGTGACACTGGTGTGTACGTTTTTATGTCAAGTACCCCCAACTTAAAATGTGTGTGTGTGTGTGTGTGTGTGTGTGTGTGCGTGTGTGTGTGTGTGTGTGTGCACCGTGCGTGCGTGTTTACAGCTAGATCACCTTGTCTCC
>NC_136805.1:5897654-5910154 GCF_951216825.1 Electrona antarctica | reverse complement strand
GTAATTGGCCTCCGACCCCCATCTGAAAATATGTAGTTCCAGGGACCCCCCAGAAGAAAAGATTTGACTTAAAAAAAGAATATATATTCCAAATTTGCGTCCCCTTTTTCATGATTTTTCTAAAATAGCAGACCTACAAGCTCGTAGCGCGCCACTCGGTGGCGCGCTATGAGCTTGTAGATCTGCTATTTTTCAATAGCTAAATTATAACAATGTTTAAAACACCAAAAGGGGTTCCCGTCCAGAATGGGTTAAAGGGTGTGCAAAACAAAACAGCACCGATATAACTATACAGTATTCAGACACACTTAGTATTAGTATTTTCAACAGGTTATAAAAATCAGACCAGTCTGAACTGAGTGGTGCTGTACTGCAGTGCTTCCCAAACCTCTTCACGTCAAGGACCCCCAAATTGCCACTAATTAGCCCGCGGACCCCCATTTGAAAAGATATGCCAGGGACCCCCATAAGAGAACGGCTCTAGCAGTGATTCTCAACCCGTTGAATTTCAAGGACCCCCCCAGTTTGACATGCATTAGTCTACGGACCCCCACTTAATGGCATTTCTATCTCTGGGAGTCGGGAACCCAATTTATATTGTACAATCAATGTTATTTTAACTCTGAGAGTGTACAAATGGAACCAAATAGACCCGTCAGGGTCCATTTGGTTCCATTTGTACACTCTCTGAGTTACAGACCCATAATGGTCCATTTGGTTCCAAACTATCATTTAGCTGGGTCCCCCCTGGAACTCCCTTAGGTACCCCTGGGGGTCCCCGGACCCCACTTTGGGAACAACTGCTGTACTGTACTCGTGCTGTAGTACTCTACTGTACAAAAACGTCTGGGTTTCCGAGGCTAGTGACGGTGTGACAGAAGTTTTTACTTCCTAAGGTGTTTTAGACAGATATCTCGTGTTGTGTTTTTTAGACGGTTGCGTCAGCTCTCAGACGGCCCGGGCACTTGACCTGCTCTCAGACGGCCCGGGCACTTGACCTGCTCTCAGACGGCCCGGGCACTTGACCTGTCGGGCAACCTGAAAGCAAACTCCACCTGCCCGGAAGTTTTATTTACCTGTCGTCGTGAGCAACCCTTAGTGCCAATGCCTGCACCCTATTATGTGTGATTTGTGTGTGGCTGTGCTGCGTGCGTGCGTGCGTGCGTGCGTGCGTGCGTGCGTGCGTGCGTGCGCGCGTGCGTCTCACACTCGGTCAGGTCTCCTTGAAGTTGGAGGATTTGTGGCACCGGCATCGTTATGACGACGGCGTCAAACACCTCCTTCTCCCCGCCCCGCCCGTGGACTTCCCATGATGCACCTCTCCTGTAGAGGCCGGTCACGTGACGCTCAAAAACCAGCTCCGCTCCTGCTTAGCGAGAAGGACAGAGAGAGAGCAGCGGATTCGACCGTTATCTCTGCATCGGAACGGCGAAATCATCCGTTATCAGCACGTTTGAATGGTGCCAAAATGTCCATACTGGCATCCTCACCACATAGCCTGGTCAAGGTTTCCCCCTGCTGGACGTGTCATTTCCAACTATTGTCGGTGCATGGAACTAGGAGCTACTAATATATACTATTCTCTGCCTATCAGGACGTAACTCGGACGGCGCTGAGTCGGGTCTGGTGGCCTTCGCAACGCTCGGCACGGCGACTCGCTCGGCTAGCGCCTCGCTCGGCGGTGCCTCACGTGGCTCATGGCCACCAGACACGGCGCGCCTCCGTCAGGACATCAGTGATAATGACAATGCTACAATCGCAGATAATGACATACTGAACAGTGAGGATGCCAGTATGGACATTTTGGCACCATTCAAACGTGCTGATAACGGATGATTTCACCGATTCAATATATGATACCAGTCGAATGGGGTGTAGAGAGAGATAGAGAGATGGTGAGAGAGAGATAGAGATAGAGAGAGATATATATATATATATATATATATATAGAGAGAGAGAGAGAGAAGGTGAGAGAGAGGGAGAGAGTGATGTGTGTATAATATATCCATTTCTCTCTGCCTCTCTCACCATGTCTCTCTAATATTATGAGAGAGAGAGAGAGAGAGAGAGAGAGAGAGAGAGAGAGAGAGAGAGAGAGAGAGAGAGAGAGAGGAGAGACAGAGATGAGAGAGGGAGAACGAAAGATTGAGAGAAAGAATGAGAGAGAGAGAGAGAGAGAGAGTAAAGTGAAAGGGGAAGAAAGGATGTTGAAGAGGGACATAAAATGACGAGAAAGAAGGAAAGATTAGATTACATTAATTGGGAAAGAGAGAGAAGAATGACAAATAAATAAATGACAGTCAGCGGGGTATAGAGAGAGAAAACAGACTTAAAATAAATGATTAGAAAGTAAATTATAAAACACAGACATGAGACATGTAGATAGAAAAAGAAAAGTACAGGCCGTATCGGGCCATTCGTTTCGGTGCACCGGTTTGGTATTTCACACCCAAAATGCTATTATATACTGTAGTACTAATACTATGTACATTGATGATCTGTCTAGGAATCTGAACCTCTGTAAAACGGGCTGTGTTATTATCGGTAATGCTGTTGTCAACCATCTTATGTACGCAGATGATCTGGTTATCTTTTCCCCGTATTGCAGGATTACATTCCTGATTCCTGATTTCGCATTTGGTGAAATGCTGAAAATAGCGGATCTGCTATTTTCAGAGCGTAACACAAATTGACAGTAAATCAGCATTTTAAAATTAGCATTTTAAAACACAATGTGAGACGCTAGTCGAGGGTTTTAATAACAAAATGATAGGCAATAGGACTATACTATATGGTCGAATATGACATAAGGCATTTAATAGCAACTTAATTAATAAGTTGCTAACCCCGTCCCCCGGTCCCACTTGTCCCACACTTCTGTCCCTCAAATGAACAGTTTGGACCTGGTGGTCACCCTATGCGTACCTGATTGTTTGAGGTAGTAAATGACCAGTTTGGACCTGCTGGTCACCCTATGCGTACCTGATTGTTTGAGGTAGTAAATGACCAGTTTGGACCTGCTGGTCACCCTGTGCGTACCTGATTGTTTGAGGTAGTAATTGAACAGTTTGGACCTGGTGGTCACCCTGTGAGTACCTGATTGTTTGAGGTAGTAATTGAACAGTTTGGACCTGGTGGTCACCCTGTGAGTACCTGATTGTTTGAGGTAGTGTTTGGACCTGGTCACCCTGTGCGTAACTGATTGTTTGAGGTAGTGTTTGGACCTGGTGGTCACTGTGCATAACTGATTGTTTGAGGTAGTGTTTGGACCTGGTGGTCACACTGTGAGTACCTGATTGTTTGAGGTAGTGTTTGGACCTGGTTGTCACCCTGTGAGTACCTGATTGTTTGAGGTAGTGTTTGGACCTGGTGGTCACCCTGTGCGTACCTGATTGTTTGAGGTAGTGTTTGGACCTGGTGGTCACCCTGTGCGTACCTGATTGTTTGAGGTAGTGTTTGGACCTGGTGGTCACCCTGTGCGTACCTGATTGTTTGAGGTAGTGTTTGGACCTGGTCACCCTGTGCGTACCTGATTGTTTGAGGTAGTGTTTGGACCTGGTCACCCTGTGCGTACCTGATTGTTTGAGGTAGTGTTTGGACCTGGTCACCCTGTGCGTACCTGATTGTTTGAGGTAGTGTTTGGACCTGGTGGTCACCCTGTGAGTACCTGATTGTTTGAGGTAGTGTTTGGACCTGGTCACCCTGTGCGTAACTGATTGTTTGAGGTAGTGTTTGGACCTGGTGGTCACTGTGCATAACTGATTGTTTGAGGTAGTGTTTGGACCTGGTGGTCACACTGTGAGTACCTGATTGTTTGAGGTAGTGTTTGGACCTGGTTGTCACCCTGTGAGTACCTGATTGTTTGAGGTAGTGTTTGGACCTGGTGGTCACCCTGTGCGTACCTGATTGTTTGAGGTAGTGTTTGGACCTGGTGGTCACCCTGTGCGTACCTGATTGTTTGAGGTAGTGTTTGGACCTGGTGGTCACCCTGTGCGTACCTGATTGTTTGAGGTAGTGTTTGGACCTGGTCACCCTGTGCGTACCTGATTGTTTGAGGTAGTGTTTGGACCTGGTCACCCTGTGCGTACCTGATTGTTTGAGGTAGTGTTTGGACCTGGTCACCCTGTGCGTACCTGATTGTTTGAGGTAGTGTTTGGACCTGGTCAACTTGTGCGTACCTGATTGTTTGAGGTAGTGTTTGACGACAGACGACATGCCCAGTGGAGTCATGTAGTGCGAGCTGCCATCGTTGCTCATCATCCCTTCTACCGGAGCGTCCAATCGCTTCAGGATGCCTTCAGACAGGAGCTCCTCGTAGAAACTACACACACACACACACACACGCACGCACATACGTCAGTGTTGGAAGAATAGAATAGAATAGAATAGACTTTTATTTGTCATTGCACACAAAGCATACACTGAGCATACAACGAAATTTCAAGGGAGCTCCCACATAACCGTAGTACATAAATACAACATAACACATAACATACAACACGAAGTAAAGTGCATGGTGATATTATAAAGTGCATGATGGATGAGAAGGGAACCAATAAATTAACACAGTCCAATTAGAGACAGAATGCATGATGCATATGAGGGGACAGTCAATGCTCATGTCGTTCGTTTAGCAGTCTGACTGCGTAGGGGAAAAAGCTGTTTTTCAGTCTTGAGCTACCAGCACTGATGGACTGGTATCTCCTCCCTGAGGGGAGGAGGTGAAAGAGATAATGTGCTGGGTGTGACTGGTCTCTGATGATACGGTGGGAGAGGCCGAGGCAGCGGGAGGTAACTGTACTTAAGTACTGTACTTAATAATGAATTGCATTTTGTAATAAATTGCATTTTTATAGCGCTTTTCCAAGTGCTCAAAGCACACTTTTACTCCACTACAATTATTTGAAAACTTTAGTTACTTTGTAGATTCTGATTAGGATAACAAAACACACTAACCACTTCAGCACTATATATTTCGGCTTTTTGAAAATAGCAGATCTACAAGCTCACAATGTGTCGCATTTTCAAATGATTTATTTTTTCTATACATTTTTTTATCTGTGGAAACGCACGCACACACACACGCACACACACACAGTGTGGTGTTTACCTGTGGTGGGACTTGGCATACTGGGGTGTAGCTGAGATGTACTGAGCTCCCAAATCCACCGAACTGGAGCCATAATCTGGACTTCTACTGGTGGACATTCTACCCCCTGGGGGGAGAGAGAGAGAGAGAGAGAGAGAGAGAGAGAGAGAGAGAGAGAGAGAGAGAGAGAGAGAGAGAGAGAGAGAGAGAGTGAGAATTATTATTTTTTAATTTTTACTGTTCTGTTCCACTTTTGCTTTCGCAATACAAACATATATGTTTTTCTCATGTCAATAAAGCCCCAATGACTTTTGAGAGGCGGTAGACTAGACACACACACACACACACACACACACACACACACACACACACACACACACACACACACACACACACACACACACACACACACACACACACACACACGACCCATGACCTCAGTGGGCTATTCATTATTGTGATTATAAATATGAATGAATTATTACATGTTTATAGATAGTACATTCCGTTATATTAATAATATGTATACATACAGAGTCAGACATCCTATTGAGCAATCCAACACTAGTAGGCTACAGTTGAACTGGAATTAATTCACTACTATTATATGAGGTCCAGGCAGCACAGCAGCCCCCAGAAACCCACCTGAGCCCCTGACTTGTCCCACACCACTAAGGGGACTTATATGAGTTCCAGCAGCACCCAGAAACCCGCTTGAGCCCCTGTACTTGTCCCACACCACTAAGGTGACTTATATGAGGTCCAGCAGCCCCCAGAAACCCGCCTGAGCCCCTGTACTTGTCCCACACCACTAAGGTGAGGGTGACTTATTTGAGGTCCAGCAGCCTAAACCCACCTGAGCCTCTGGACTTGTCCCACACCACTAAGGAGACTTTGTTCTGGAGTTCTCTCCTCAGCAGACACGCGCACACACTGCCCGTCAGCCCCGCGCCGATGATCAAAACCCGAGACATGATGATGATGTTCAATATGTTTTACAAATCACATGTAGGCTATGTCCTCCTGCCTGCCCTGGCGCTGACATTATGCCCCCCATACAGCTGTTGCAACGAAAACAGCAGATCTGCAAGCTCACGACGCGTCGCACGCGCGACGCGCCGTGAGCTTGTGGATCTGCTGTGTTCGAGTCTGGTCTCCTCCCACCGAGGGGTTAAAGAAACTGTTGGACGACCAAAAACACTGGCGGGGTTCCTGTGTTGCGTTACATTAAAATCGGTGACCTATTTGATACGGTTTCTACGGAAGCAACAGCTGTCAGCTTTTTATTTCTTAGAGTATATATTAATATATAATATATTATTAATATATACTCTAAGGTTTATTTCAAATGTTCCAAATTCAACAAAGTCTTAATTTCCTCCATTAATGTTGTTCTTTTTTTTGTTTGTTTTTTTAGCAAATCTTTTACAACAGTCATGACATACAATTACAATACAAAACAAGACAAACAAACAAACAAACAAACAAACAAACAAACAAACAAACAAACAGGGAGGGATTACAAACAGAAAACATTAAAGAGTGAACACTTACACAAGCAACAGCTTTCTTATTTATTTGAGTTATAAATTGTTTTAATGTACTGCCTGGCCTCAATCTCAAATACAATGAATGGAGGTTTGGAATGACTACATTTGGATTTATGTATATGAAATTTAGCTAGAATAATGATCAAACTATTAATGTATACTTCGTTTTTCTTATTATTATTACTATCATTACTGAAGCCAAAAAGCACGAATCCTTCGTGATAACGCAAAACAACGACCCCTGGCGTCACAGAATTCGACAGGTCACCAGTTTGCTTAAAGAAGCGTGCAATGAACGTCCGGGTTTTGACGTCACTTTCTTTGGCCGTGACGTAGAAGAGGATCTCTCCTCCTCCTCTGTAAAATGTCTTTTAAGAAGAAGAAACATTGAGTCCTCCTCAGACTAGTTCTTCTGTTCTGCTTCGTCTACACTGCAGGGTGAGTCTCTTCTGGATAAAGTTGTTTGTTGTGTTCATAACTATGTTGAACATATATAGCCTAAATTGGTCCTATACAAAGACAAAACGTTTATTTTCTTGCATACAAAATAACTATAAGACCACAGTGTTAAATGTTTGATAGCAGGTTAGAGTAGACAGATGCTATAGGTTCATTGTTTACCTAAATGTACAGATTATTAATTTGATAGCATAATGTTTACTTTAGACTGATATTTACGGGCTGGGATCCTATAGATTACTAGAGGCACTGCTCTCTGTATTTGATATATTTAATTGCTTAGCTGGTCTTTCTGCTTAAGAGCGTCTGTTAAATGCCTATATATACTTGTGTATAAGAAGTGTATAGGCTACCATACATTCCAAGAGATCAATATATGTTTTTAAATTACCCTAAACTTACATACAATCATTAAAATGACTTTAATACAGTGGGTATATTTTTGAATTAAACTTCTTGTTGTGTGCATATAAATGATCACGTGTTTGAAATGAATCTTCAGCAAATGGAAAAAAAAAGCACATTCCAAACTATTTCAGTCGTTTTAAATTGAATGACATTTATTGATATGCGAGAGAGGGGTTTTAGGGTATATATAGGCTTTGTGTTGCAATGTAAAATATGAAAACCAGAACATAACCACTAATCAACTTACATCAATATATAAATATCTACTCAGAGCAAGGCAGAAAGAATATGGATGTAATAATGACAGACAAGTTATCAGTTATTACAACTGTATTATGAATGTGAAACTAGAAACTATACTACCACTACTACTTATAACAACAACAACAACAACAACAATAATAACAATAATATAACACATCTAAAGCCTGTTGTCTGCTCAATAAGAGCCAGGCAAGATTGATATCTTGTCTTGCGTTTGTGTGTTGATAGTTATCAGTAACAGCGGTGGTTCAGGGGTAGAGTGCCTGGATGGTAACCGCAAGGTTGCCAGTTCAAACCCGGGCTCCCGCAGAGTTACTGTCGAAGTGTCCTTGATCAAGACACTGAACCCCTGATTGCTCCCGATGTGCTAGTTGGTGCCTTGCATGGTTTCCGTTGCCATCGGTGTATGAATGTGTGTGTGAATGGGTGAATGTAATGCACATGTAATGCACAGTCTATGTAAAGCGCCTTGGATAAAGGCGCTATATAAATGCACCATTTACCATTTACCATTTAGTAATTGTAAATATGAACATTGACAGTACGAGAGCATATTAAAAGCTATATTATGAACCCGGCCTATTATAGCATCCTGATTCTGGGCATGTAATGGGCAAACATTTTCCATCCATTCACCAAACTCACAGTTGTTAAGGCATTTTGAGCTAAGGTTGTAGATCTGCTATTATCGGAAAAGATATTTGGTGTATAACCCATTTTGTGCGGGAACCCCTTTTGGTGTTAGCATTATGTTATGCTTTAGCTATTGAAAAATAGCAGATCTACAAGCTCATAGCGCGCCACCGAGTGGCGCGCTACGAGCTTGTAGGTCTGATATTTTTTAAAAATCGAAGAACGACTGACATAGAAACATTTTTTAGAATCTGATCTCAGGTCAAAATGGGATAAAGGGGGAAAAAGGAGGGGTCCAAGTACAGACCCCTGCATGGGGGACCTGGCTGGGTCAGTGAGCTTGTCGATCTGCTATTTCCTGCGAAAGCGTTCCCCACACTACGGATGCTCATGCTGGGGTTGAAGTGGTTAAGTTCTCCTACTCCTCTGCCTCCATTGTGAAACACACTGCAGCTTTGTGTCACAAGTGAGAGTGTTTGTGATGTATCTTAGCTGCAAGGTTTCCTCTTTGGTTATTTTGTTTATAGCCTAAAAAAAACACCCCCCAAAGAAAACGCTGTTTCATCACTTCCAGAACCTCTTTTCACAGCATTGTTTCTATATTTATCATCTGGGTGAGAGTCCATAAGGCTTTAGTCATCACCATGC
This sequence comes from Electrona antarctica, assembly GCF_951216825.1. Classification (NCBI taxonomy): domain Eukaryota; kingdom Metazoa; phylum Chordata; class Actinopteri; order Myctophiformes; family Myctophidae; genus Electrona; species Electrona antarctica. The sequence goes on along the minus strand of NC_136805.1, from coordinate 5,901,103 downwards.
TCATTGGGTGAGAGTCCATAAGGCTTTAGTCATCACCATGCTCATTGGGTGAGAGTCCATAAGGCTTTAGTCATCACCATGCTCATTGGGTGAGAGTCCATAAGGCTTTAGTCATCACCATGCTCATTGGGTGAGAGTCCATAAGGCTTTAGTCATCACCATGCTCATTGCTCATCACTAGGATGTGCATGTGCAGTGAAATGTCACTACAAATATATTATTGTACAGCCTAATAATAATAAGGTAATTAACGTTAGTAAATACAAACTTTTAAGGTATACTAAAGGCCTAGTAATACGTGATAGAGAACACTTTAAATACTTTCAACCCCTATTTTTGGCAAGTCATTAAACCAAACAAATTGGATAACCCACGCATAACGGCCAGACTGGTGGCACAGTGCTGCCCGCTACGCACGCATAACGGCCAGACTGGTGGCACAGTGCTGCCCGCTACGCACGCATAACGGCCAGACTGGTGGCACAGTGCTGCCCGCTACGCGTGGGTTATTATGACCTATAGCCACATCAACAAGGGTTTTTAACCTTTTTCACCAGAAGAGTCTCCTTGCCTTGGTTTATTTTTCCTTGGTTGCATCTTTGTTCTTTAACTCATTCAGGACGGGAACCCCTTTTGGTGTTTTAAGCATTATGCTATACTATAGCTATTGAAAAATAGCAGATCTCACAAGCTCGTAGCGCGGCACTCGGTGCCGCGCTACGAGCGCGGCACCGAGTTTTTTTTAAAAAACGTGAAAATGTGACGCAAATCTTTGAATATATATTCATTCAGAGCGAACGTTTTTAACTCAAATATTTGCTTCTGGGGGGTCCCTGGAACTACATATTTTCAGATGGGGGTCCGCGGCCAAATACAGATAATTCTGGGGGTCCTTGACATGAAATAGGTTGAGCACCACTGACATAGAAAGTAAACATAGGTTTTTCAGAAAACTGTTAGGATTTAGAAGATATTTTTTTCCGTATTGATGGAAGCATGCAGTTCAGTGGTGCTTCATAATGGAGTCCTATACATTGGACCCACAGTCTAAAGTTTAACATGTGCTTTATCTCGTGTAAACAGCAGTGCTCCAAGCCAACCTATATGTCAGAGATTACGTGCTGTGAGGGGAAGTCGAAATGCACCTGAAGGGACTAGACTTTTTTGTAAAACTCTTACATAACCCTCTGTGGATCATACAGATATGTGACTTTTTCTTTGCTCTTGATACTCATGGACCCACTTGTAGATTACACTAGTATCAGTCTACTTTATGTGGATTATATTTATTTATTCTTTTTTTTCTAGCACCTTAAGTTAGACCTGAGGTCGATTCTACAAATGTTTTCTAAATCCTGACAGTTATCTGATAAACCCATGTTTCTATGTCAGTGGTGCTCAAACAGTTTCATGTCAAGGACTCCCAAAAATATATGTATTTGGCCGCCGACCCCCATCTGAAAATATGTTGTTCCAGTGACACCCCAGACGCAAAGATTTGAGTTAAAAACGTTCACTCTGAAATAATATATATATTCAAAGATTTGTGCCACATTTTCACGATTTAAAAAAAATAGCAGACCTACAAGCTCGTAGCGCGCCACTCGGTGGCGCGCTATGAGCTTGTAGATCTGCTATTTTTCAATAGCTAAATTATAACATAATGTTTAAAACACCAAAAGGGGTTCCCGCCCAAAATGGGTTAACTATATAGCATGCACAGTATACATGTGCTGCTACTGTATGCTCACGCACCTTTTATATCTTATCTCAGGTATACCATGTGAATATGTAGATTTCTTTATTTTTTGTGTGTATTTTAATTTTATTCTTGTTTGAAAACCATCTTCTTCCCTTTCTTTCTTCTGTGGAAAATGACGATGGGAATGATGCCCAAAAAAGAAATTCACCCACTTCTTTATTTCTCTAAACCTGTGACATGTGACTCACAATAAAGCTAATTCTGAATGTGATTCTATTGGCTGTATGGTGTTGGCTCTAGAGAGAGAGAGGTTAGGGAAGCAGAACTGAGACCACAGTGTTGTGGTCTCACAACACAGTACAGGAAGAGAGAGACAATAATAAACTGAAGTGCCCTGTATCGGGATGAGTGAGTCCTATAGTTACTTGTATGTGTGTGTGTGTGTGTGTGTGTGTGCGTGCGTGCGTGCGTGCGTGCGTGCGTGCGTGCGTGCGTGCGTGCGTGCGTGCGTGCCTGGACCGCTGAGCCCAGGCCGTGCGTGTCACTTTCTGACAAAAATGGATTTTCCAGCTATATTTCAGTACAATAATTTGACAAACAACATTGCGAAACCATTTCAGACCCTGTAAGCAAAAAACAGTGCTGAAAATATAAGTCCAAAATAAGTGTAATGGAATTCTGTGTGTCTACTGTCCACCCATCATGTCGTGAGCCAGTAGTTCTGTGTTAAAGGCCAGACAGTGTTGCTCATTTCACAACACATCCCAACATGACCCGTCTCTCGACCGGCTATTTTCGCAGAAAGTTCACCTATTTTTGCCAAACTGTTTGCCTCTCGTGATAAGCCCAAAATTCAGGCCACCAGGTTGAAAGTGGTTTAAAAAAGAATTGACTGGCCTGGGCCATGGCTCAGTGGTCCAGGCACCTTGGCTGTTAATCCAGTCTGGCAGTGTGCCGCGGGTTTGACTCCCGATCCCGACGGCCTTTACTGCATGTCTTCCCCCCATCTCTCTCCCCATTTCCTGTCAGCCTACTGTCTGTCCCTCCATAAAAAATATAAAATAAAGGCAAAAGCCACGAAAAAAAAAAACATTTATAAAAAAAGAATCGGCTGCATAATTCAGACACAGTGTTATATCTTTTATCATAAATTAAAAACAAATATTTCAAATGTGTTTTATTTGAGCAGTGAGTGCTCCTTTTTCCTTTTTTTACACAATCTTAGTCAAAACAAATGTCAGACAATAAAAGTCAAATAATGACAATATATTGGGCTCTGCCTCTTATTCTGATATTGATTGATTGATTGATTGCCTGCCTAACTGATTGACTGATGTGTTGGTGTGTGTTGCAGCAGGATGAGGATGCTGTGCGTAGCAGTGTGTGTGTTGGCCGTCAGCGGGCTGGTCCACAGCGGTCCTCACAACACCAGGTCTTATGTCCAAAAGCACAGTCTCCACGGCGGAGGGACAGCCGTCCATGTGGACAGACGCTTTGCCGGGGACAAGCCTGGTATAGACCCCGAGGTCAACATGAACATAGTGAGTGACACACACACACACACACACACACACACAGACACACACGCACATCGCACGCTCAAGCACACCCGTTGCTTTGTGATGTTCACTGTATTTATGTTGGCCTATTATAACATGGCCAGCACTCATGTACTGTACGTTTGAATAGGATGTGGGTGAGTTGAGGGTTGTGTTTAATCTCCAGGCTGAAGTTCAAGTGTGACTTC
>NC_136805.1:5892654-5895154 GCF_951216825.1 Electrona antarctica | reverse complement strand
GTTACAGACCCATAAGGGTCCATTTGGTTTCCTAACTATCATTTGGCTGGGTACCACCTGGAACTCATTTAGGAGAACGGTGCCAGAGGAGCTAGAAGGTTCCTGCTGGGTGGGATCATACCTGGAAATCATTGCGGACAAGTAGGCCGGAAGCATTTCCATGTAGTGATTTAAAAACCAATAGGAGATTAAAAATCGATTCTAAAACTAACAGTGCAGGGACTTTAAAATAGGTGTAATGTGTGCTCTCTGTCTGGTCTTTGTCAACACACACGTCGAGACCAGACAGGAGAGGCTTACTTACAACAGTCAAGCCTGCTGGTAATAAAGCAGTGCATTCATTCTTCTGTATGAGCCTGAGAGTGAAATAATCACATTTTATAGGCATTACATTCATTGTAGGCATTACATTTACTTTGACTCCACAAATACATACAGTAATTGTGAAACTATAGCCGCACTACAAGCTCACAACCCTTCGCACTGTGAGGCGTTGTGAGCTTGTAGATATAGGCTAGTTTTGTATATGACAATTTGGTATTAAAAGGGTCTTAAAAAGTCATTAAATTGCAACTTTAGAAACGTCCAGATACCCTGTGTTGTGTATACACTATACTCACACTATAGAGCGTCGCAGTCCCGCCCTCTACCATGGACCAGGAAATGATTCTCCGTTCATTTTCCTCATAGACATTTCAGAAAGTATTTATTTAAATACGTTTACGCCGCGGACAAAGCCAACTCGAGTCGTGACAAATCATGACAACAAACACAATTATTGGGGCCGAAAAAATAATTAGAAAAACACTTTTTTGGTTGTTTTTCTTCTTTGTAATTATTTGTTTGGTCCAAAATATTGTTTGTGTTGTCATGAGTTGTCACGACTGGAGTTGGCTTTGTCCGCGGCGTAACCGTCTTTAAATAAATACTTTTTGAAATGTCTATGAGAAAAATGCATTGGGATTCATTTCCTGGTCCATGGTAGGGGGCGGGACTGCGACGCTCTATACTATGCATAATTATGTACTGTATGTTGGTTTGTTTACTGTTGAGTGAGAAAACAATGTCGCACATTTAAACCATTCAGGGCTGGAACCCCTTTTGGTGTTTTGAGCATTATGTTATGCTTTAGCTATTGAAAAATAGCAGATCTACAAGCTCGTAGCGCGGCACTCGGTGCCGCGCTATGAGCTTGTAGATCTGCTATTTTTTGAAAATTGTGAAAATGTGGTGCAAATCTTTGAACATATATTCTTTCAGAGCGTACGTTTTTAACTCATATCTTTGCTTCTGGGGAGGTCCCTGGAACAACATATTTTCAGATGGGGGTCGGCGGCCAAATACATATATTTTTGGGGGTCCTTGACATGAAAATGTTTGAAAACCACTAATATAGAAACATGGGTTTTTCTGAAAACTGTCATGATTAAGAAGACATTTGTAGAATCGTCCTCAGGTTTAATGGGACACCCCCCCCCCCCCCCCCTGGGGGTGTAGTAGAGCAGGGGTTCTCAACCCGTGGGTCGCGACCCCTCGGGGGGTCGCCAAATTATTTTAGGGGGTCCCCAAATTATTTTCCAAAAAAATAAATTTTATTTTCACGATTTTTCAAAAATAGCAGACCTACAAGCTCGTAGCGCGCCACTCGGTGGCGCGCTACGAGCTTGTAGATCTGCTATTTTTCAATAGCTAAATTATAACAATGCTTAAAACACCAAAAGGGGTTCCCGCCCAAAATGGTTTAAGGTTATTGTAGCAGTCAATTTATATTGGGGGTCGGGAGGGGGCGGGGCGGGGGTCCCGAGACATTGCCAAAGCATTTCCGGGGGTCCCCGGCCAAAAACGTTGAGAACCCCTGTAGTAGAGAACCATATACTGTAGGGCTTTGTGGCAACTGTGACATCACTGGTGTCAAGTGCAGGCAGAGGGAGAGATAAAGAGAAACAGAGGATGGGAAAAAAGACGACAGATCCACTCATCTCTCTCTCTCTCTCTCTCTCTCTCTCTCTCTCTCTCTCTATCTCATATTTCAGCCCTATCTCTTTTCCCTCTCTTGCTGTCTTTCAAAACGTTCTAGTGAATTATTAACTGGGTCCAGTACAGTGCAAAGTAATGTAGAAATGATCCAACAATGTGAGCTCGTAAAACCATAGTGGAGTCTGGCCAAAACATCAGCGCCATCTCCTGGCAGCACTGGAAATATCACCACCTCCACTCGGTCAAAGCAGAGATTATTATTTTTCAAAAGTTTTATCCCACAATTTTGTAACCCATTTTGTCCACCCAGTGTCAATTATCTAATGTAATCCTGGGCTCTATACTCCCTCTGCCAACATGGGGAGAGCAACGGACAGACCTCATGCTTAAAGCAAAGAAAAGCAAAGATTCTTAAGCACTTAAAACTGGAGTTGGCTCTGTACTCTGCACTGCTCTTGTCCCATCTGCACCAAATACCTTTGCCAAAAATAGCATTTTATAGCAAACGTATTAGTATATTATA
>NC_136805.1:5750154-5887654 GCF_951216825.1 Electrona antarctica | reverse complement strand
ACCGATATCCCCATACAGTACTGTATATGGGCGTGACCGATATCCCCATACAATACTGTATATGGGCGTGACCGATATCCCCATACAGTACTGTATATGGGCGTGACCGATATCCCCATACAATACTGTATATGGGCGTGACCGATATCCCCATACAATACTCTATATGGGCGTGACCGATATCCCCATACAGCACTGTATATGGGCGTGACCGATATCCCCATACAATACTGTATATGGGCGTGACCGATGTCCCCATACAATACTGTATATGGACGTGACCGATATCCCCATACAATACTGTATATGGGCGTGACCGATATCCCCATACAATACTGTATATGGGCGTGACCGATATCCCCATACAATACTTTATATGGGCGTGCCCATTTATTGGCATATTCGCATTTACTGTTGACATCAAGCTATTGTAGACAGATGTCAGGTTCACTTGTTGACCTGGCATCCTATAGTTCCAATATACATATTATTTATTGATATTACAATGTTGTAGACTGATGCTAGGACAGGTACAATGGGCTCTATTAACAGGTTTAATGACCCTGGGTGTCAGGTATAACCTGGTGGGGCATGTACGCTAATTACAACTTGCATCATTCCCAAGTAGACCGGTGCCCAACAGGCATTATTATTATTATTTTTTTTAAATGTTATCCCACGATTTTGCAACCCATTTTTGAAACCAGTGTCACTTCCTCGGCCAACCAGGGGGGGTGGGGGGGGTGGGTAGTGGACCTTCTATGCATGAGGAGTCCAAGCTGATTCTTTTCACCTGACGGGGGGGGGGGGGGGTTCTCTAGCCGGGCGTACAGTAGCGCGTGGAAGGAACACGTTATTCCGACCAGTTCCTTTCCCCTCCATCAGGCGCTGGCCAGGGGGAGGTAGTTTAGAGACCAGGATATTTATTGCTTTATTATTATTGATAACTTACTACTAATTGGTCTTCTGGTTTGCTGACAGACTGCATGTTGCTTCCATACAGGACCTGTTCGGTAGGCGGAGTTTCCTGCCTCAGAGTGACATGATCAAGTGGTTCGCAGAACACTTCTGCAGCAAGGAGCTGCTCAGTGAGCTGTGTGGAAACATCTTCTTCCTGCTCTGTGGCTTCGATGAGGCCAACCTCAACATGGTGAGAACACAACACACACCTCAACCTCAACATGGTGAGCACACACTACACACCTCACACCTCAACCTCAACATGGTGAGAACACAACACACCTCAACCTCAACATGGTGAGCACACACACTACACAACACACACCTCAACATGGTGAGCACACACTACACACCTCAACCTCAACATGGTGAGCACACACTACACACCTCAACCTCAACATGGTGAGAACACACCTCAACCTCAACATGGTGAGCACACACTACACACCTCAACCTCAACATGGTGAGCACACAACACACCTCAACATCAACATGGTGAGCACACACTACACACCTCAACCTCAACATGGTGAGCACACAACACACCTCAACATCAACATGGTGAGCACACACTACACACCTCAACCTCAACATGGTGAGCACACACTACACACCGCAACCTCAACATGGTGAGCACACACTACACACCGCAACCTCAACATGGTGAGAACACACTACACACCTCAACATCAACATGGTGAGCACACACTACACACCTCAACCTCAACATGGTGAGAAGTTAACACACTACACACCTCAACCTCAACATGGTGAGCACACTACACAAGAACATCTACCAGCTCACAACACACAAGAACATCTACCAGCTCACAACACACAAGAACATCTACCAGCTCACAACACACAATAACATCTACCAGCTCACAACACACAAGAACATCTACCTGCTCACAACACACAAGAACATCTACCAGCTCACAACACACAATAACATCTACCTGCTCACAACACACAAGAACATCTACCAGCTCACAACACACAAGAACATCATCTACCAGCTCACAACACACAAGAACATCTACCTGCTCACAACACACAAGAACATCTACCAGCTCACAACACACAAGAACATCTACCAGCTCACAACACACAATAACATCTACCTGCTCACAACACACAAGAACATCTACCAGCTCACAACACACAAGAACATCATCTACCAGCTCACAACACACAAGAACATCTACCTGCTCACAACACACAAGAACATCTACCAGCTCACAACACACAACACACAAGAACATCTACCAGCTCACAACACACAAGAACATCTACCAGCTCACAACACACAAGAACATCTACCAGCTCACAACGCACAAGAACATCTACCAGCTCAAGGTTCAAGGTTCAAGGTTCAAGGTTATTTATTAGTGTCCCCGAAGGGCAATTGGTTTTACAGCAGGTCATAAGGCTTGAAACACATATACAATACATCAATCAAACCAAACTTATTGCTGCTGGTCGCTGCATGAGCTGCGCCCGGCCTACTTGCATCTTCAGAAGAAAAAAGAAAGAGGTGGGGGGATAGGGGGGGTGGGGGGGAAGGAAGTAGGAAGACATCACATCACATTACAATTATCATTGTATAGTGCAGGCACAAAATGTACTTGGGTGGGGGGATAGGGGGGGGGGGGGGGTGGTTGGGGTCGCGGGGGCTTGGGCCAGGCACCAAAAAGCTCTCCTCCTACGCATACCATCGAAAGGGAGGAGCTGCGTGGGGGGAGGAAAAAATGATAACCTAGCTGGAGCAGGGGGGGGGGGGGGGGGGGGGTAGAGGGAGCAGGGGGGAGCAGGGGGGGGGGGGGGGGGGGTAGAAGGCGGCTGTATGTGTAGACATGTGTGTCCATGAGAGAAAGTTCGGTGGAATAGTTCATTTCCCATGTGTTTGTGTAAGTGTGTTCCTGGCATATCTTCCGAAGGTCATGATGTCACGTTGCCTCAAAGTCCTGCGTTATCATGGCGGGTTCAGTGGAAACTAACACGGCCCAGTCTGAAGACACAACAGGTGTCAGGGAGGAGGGATGGTGGGGGTTGAGGTGGGGGGGAGGCAGAGGATTATTTTCTTGCGCTGTCTGTTCGTGTGGAGATTGTCAATGGGGGGGAAAATCCAGATTCGTTTTTAGAGCGAGGGATATAGCAATGGCTATTTCTCCTCTCTGTCCGTTATGGCTCTCTGTCCGTCATGTCTCTCTGCAGCTACCAGCTCACAACACACAAGAACATCTACCAGCTCACAGCGCGTCGCACGTTATGAGCTTGTGGATCTTTTATTTTCAGACAGCCGAAGTTTAAATAGGGCTGAAGTGGTACAATGTTATGTTTTGTAATAATACTCAAAATCTACAAAGTAACTAATAACTAAAGTTTTCAAATAATTGTAAAGGTACAATATTTGCCTCTGAGATGAAGTGGAGTAGAAGTAAAATTATAGAAAAATGGAAATATTTAGTACAAATGTGTACTTAAGTACAGTACTTGAGTATACAATTTACAATTTAGACATTTAGCAGATGCTCTTAATCCAGAGCGAGTTACAGTAGGCCAAGGACAAGACATGGTAATACAGTACGTCAAGTTTGTGGTGTTGGATCAGACTTGGAGATATGTGGGTGCCATACAGTACATTTGGTTGCGTTGTAGGGCAAAATCTGTGTTTTGTACTTTGTCAGCTGACTACTTTGTCAGCTGTTGCACCTTTTAAGAATAATAATAACCGAGTAATCACTGAATCCCAGTATATTCAAGTGGATCACATTCAATAATTGTGCCGCATTAATAAGTACTAGTATTACTATTAATACTGCTTCTATACTGCCTCTCTCCAGACTCGAACTCCAGTGTACACCACACACTGTCCTGCTGGAACCTCAGTACAGAACATGATCCACTGGGCTCAGGTAATGCACGCACGCACACACTGTGACACACACTATCATGTTCCTTCCTTGTTTGTTTATGTGAACCCTCATACACAGCCCACACACATGGAGCACAGTTTTAGTTCATACAGGAACATGAGAGTCTGTATATCTCAGCTGTAATCAGCTGTCAGTCAGTACAGCTGATTGTATCAATCAGCCTAGCTTCCTATTCCTCATTCACATCTCAGCTGATCATTACGTCACACTTCCACACTCCAATCACGCCTCATTCCGTCAACGAGGCGGTCCGTTACATGGCTTTCTGTGGGGCGCCCGCTGGACCGAGTGGTCCATGCAGGCGCATCGCGGGCAGCATGCCACATATACTGTAGGCTCTGGCCTGGCAGCGCGTCGCGTGTTCGAGTCCCGTTCATGACGACCTTTGCTGCGTGTCTCTCCCCTTCTCTCCCTCCCTCTTTCCTGTCTATCTTCACTTGAAACAATCAATTCACAATCAACGATCAATAAAAAAACAAAAAAACAAAAAATATATATATATGGCTCTCTGCTACCCAATAGCTCTGCTTCCTTCCATTGCTTCAGACACTGCTGTTGTTGGCAAAGCTTGCCGTCGCCCGTTGTTTTGCTTGGTATTGATATACGCTTTCTCACCTGGTAACTGTTGCGTCAGCGTGTACCAGAGAATCGTCAGCCAGCTTTTTTGCCGACTGCCTATATGGCCAAGACTAGGCTAATATGCAACAAATGCTCTGCTGCTTTCTACTACTGTTTTCTGTCTGGACTGTTTTCAATGAAGTTCAGTGAGTTGAACGTGTGTTTGTTTCCAGGCAGTACATGGTGGTAAACTGATGGGCTACGACTACGGAACAAAAGGCAACATGGCTCACTATAACCAGGTAAATGTTGTCACATTTACACGTCTAAAGGTTTACACGTCTGAAGGTTTACACGTCTGAAGAAGGTTTACACGTCTAAAGAAGTGCCGTTGGGCAGAAACGTATCCTTTCTACGTGCTCTCCATCGTTTTGTACTGGTGGGACGATATGGGTACCTCATGATACCATATCTGTGCCGATAGTAGTCCCCCGATAATGATAATATCACGATATTCGATATATTGCGATATTCAATATATTGCGATATTCAATATATTGCAAGAGATTCCATCAACGATATATCGCGGTATCTGTAACTGAAAATGACAAAAATGACCATAAAATACTTTTTGTGGTTTTTCGTAAATTAGCGCCCTACTTGATCACATGAAGTAGTGGCGACTGTGGCTCAGGAGGTAGAGCAGGTCGTCCAATGATCCATGGGTCGGCGGTTCGAATCCCGGCTCCTCCTGTCTACATGTCAAAGTGTCCTTGGGCAAGACACTGAACCCCAAATTGCTCCCGATGTGCTGGTTGGTACCTTGCATGGCTTCCGCCGCAATCGGTGTATGAATGGGTGAATGTAATGCACAATCTATGTAAAGCGCCTTGGATAAAGGCGCTATATAAATGCACCATTTACCATTACTGCCAACAAAAGTAGCCAAAGTAGCAGATCTACAAGCTCGAAATGCAGCGCAAAGTGACACACTTTGAGCTTGTAGATCTGCTACTTTTGGTGTGGTTACAGGTTTATATGTAAACAGTAATAACCATTCTGAGTGAAATTGTGCTTGTCTGTTTCTTCCTTTCCCATTTCTTTCTTCCCCGTCATTTCTTCTTTGCCCTTGTCCGTACCCCCCCCCCCCCCCCTCTCTCTCTCTCTCTCTCTCTCTCTCTCTCCCTCCCTCTCTCTCTCTCTCTCTGTGTGTCACCCAGTCCACTCCTCCCCAGTACAACGTTAAGGACATGAAGGTTCCTACCGTGCTGTTTTCCGGGGGACACGATTCGCTGGCGGACCCGAAGGACGTGGCTGTGCTGCTCACTCAGGTCAGACACCAAACATCACCTGTTTCTGCTGGTGTACTTATTGTATGATACTGGAGTTAAGTTAGTATCTCACATTACAACAAATGTGTCTCTCTCTGTCTGACTGTCTAATGTGTGTGTGTGTGTGTGTGTGTGTGTGTGTGTGTGTGTGTGTGTGTGTGTGTGTGTGTGTGTGTGTGTGTGTGTGTGTGTGTGTGTGTGTGTGCGCGCATGTGTGTGTAGGTGTCTAACCTGGTGTTCCACAAACACATCGAGCATTGGGAACATCTGGACTTCATCTGGGGTATGGACGCACCAAAGCAGATGTTCTCCGATATACTCAGGCTGATGAGTGCACACGCATAGACACAACAGCGTGTCACATGTGTGTTTACTTATATGTTTGTGTTTTGTCTGTATAACCACTAAGATTTTATTTGGTTTAAAATATTTTAGCTGGAGAGAGAGAGAGAAAGAGTGACTGTGTGTGCGTGTGTGTGTGCGTGCGCGCGTGAAGATTTTATTTGGTTTGAAATGTTTTAGCTTGTGAGTGTGAGTGTGTGCGCGCGTGCGTGTCACAGCTGGCTCTTGCTACGGCAAATAAAGCTGAAGGGAGACCAAGGTAACAAATAATGTTTATTGAATAACTAAACTAACAAAAAGCAACTAAAGCATAAACTGAATGAATGAAATAACAGGACATATGGTATTATATTATTATATTATATATCATATATAAAAAGAGATTTGCTCACAGGTTGAGAAATGAATGCCATTAATGGCATTAATGTCATGTACTGTACCAGGGAGACTCCTTTGTAGCCTGGGTTCCGTTTGTCACTCGATTAGTGACATAACAGATTGACAAAACGCAGCGAATTCAGGCTGGAACCAAGGCTAACTCTTTTGGGTCTCAACTTGAAAAGGTTTGGGAAACACTGGGCTCGCTGACACCATAGCTTTTACCATTGTAGCATTGCTACAACATTCAACATTTTTCAATAACCATAGTGCCGATTAAAACAACTTGTTTTGACCAACTTGACTTTGACCAACTAGTTGACCAATACCTCATCTCATCCATCAAAAAAGTGTTTCGGTGACTCACCAATTTGCACATACACCAAAACATGACGGTGTGCTGCCTGTGGAAATGTAACCAACTCCTCCTCCATGATGTGAACAAACTTCTGTGTTTCAAAAACAAACAGATTGAACTGAACCGAATGACTTCAGTCAGTTTACTTCCTGTGACACTGAAAACATCACGTAACCTCTGACCTCGTATATTGCTGAGATGTTCTATATAAAAAAAAAACAAGTTAATTATTTCTGTAAACTGAATGTTTTTATTCTACACAATGAATGATTCCACGTGTCCTATTGCCTTTTATAAATCACTAAATATCACATTTTGTTTACGTTGATTGTCAATGTTGTGATTTTTGAGTGGTGTAAACCACTCCTACAACTGGCTTTGTTAGTTTACGTGTCTGTCTGTTCGTACGTCTGTCTGTTCGTACCAAAAAATGAGCATGGTTGCTATGGTCACCCAGTTCACACGGGTGTGATTTCATTACGTCAGACATTACGTCAGACCACAGTTGATCAGTCTATATAAGACCATACACCACTCAGTTCACACGGGTGTGATTTTTATATAATATTTTGCATTGCTGTGCCTTTTAAAAATCACACACCATGTGATCACGTTGTTGTTACTTGATCTGAATATGTTTGTACTTACTGAATATGTTTGTACTATACTGTTTGTCCCTGTGGGGTTTCCATACAAACCAGTGTTGTTTTTGGCAGCAAAATTTGATTTTAATTTTAGTCATAGTCTTTTGAATAGTTTTCATATAGTTTTAGTCACATTTTAGTCACCTGGAATGATTTAGTGTTAGTCTAGTTTTAGTCGACTAAATGTCATAAGATTTTAGTCGACTAAATCTACAGTTAATTTAGTCGACTAAAATGTATTTTGGCGGGCCTTGATGCCGTCGAAATGACTGTTTTTACACTTGCTGAAAATAGCCGATCTACAAGCTCACAACGCGTCGCACTGCGACGCGTTGTGAGCTTGTAGATCGGCTATTTTCAGCAAGCAACCAAAATTGTAAAATGACTTGGATCTCTTGTCCACTAGTCCCTTCCTAACATTTTAGTCTAGTTTTTATTTGTTGACGAAATTGTCACTATATTTAGTCTCAGTTTTAGTCATCATAGCTTAGTTTTTATTTAGTTTCCATTTAGTTTTCGTCAGTGAAAAAAGGTAGTCGACGAACATTTTTTGTCTTAGTTTTAGTCGACTAAAACAACACAAACGGTGGTCTGGGAGGAACCAGCAGGAGAAGACATTGATGTTGTTGTGCAGGGAGCAAAGTTAACCCATTCAGGCCTGATGTCGAAATTAAAAAAAAAAAGTTTTCTAAATCATGACAATTTTCTGAAAGATTTGAGGCACATTTTAACGATTTTTCAAAAATAGCAGACCTACAAGTTCATAGCGCGCCACTCGGTGGCGCGCTATGAGATTGTAGATCTGCTATTTTTCAATAGCTAAATTACAACATAATGTTTAAAACACCAAAAGAGGTTCCCAAACTTTTTCATGTCAAGGACCCCCAAATTGACACTAATTGGACCCCCATTTGAAAAGATATGCCAGGGACCCCCATGAGAGAAGATGTTTACGGCTCTAGCAGTGATTCTCAACCTGTTTAATTTCAAGGACCCCAAGTTTGACATGCATTAGCAACTAACAGGTTGCTAATGCCCCGATTTAATGGCATTTCTATCTCTGGGACCCCCAATTTATATTGTAAAATCAATGTTAATTTAACTCTGAGAGAGTACAAATGGAACCAAACGGACCCATTAGGGTCCATTTGGTTCCATTTGTACACTCTCAGAGTTACAGAGCCATAAGGGTCCATTTGGTTCCAAACTATCATTTAGCTGGGGACCACCTGGAACTCCCTCAATGACCCCTGGGGGTCCCCGGACCCCACTTTGGGAACCACTACTACTGCTGTCGGGTAGAAACCTTGGATGTCTAAAGCCGTTACCTTTCAGGAAATGGAAGAAAAATAACCTGTGTTCTTATTGACCACCTCAGCTTCAACCAGGCCTCCTTATTTTGGACATGTCATAGGTGAACAAAAATAACCATGGAACATGTCAAAAACAATTAAGAAATGTCGAGAATATAATCTTCAAGCTCACAATGTGTCACATTGCAAACAATGTGTTTTGAGCTTGTAGATTAAAATAGGGCGTCAATGTATTTTTTTTTAAAAGAAGAAAAAAAATGGTTTCTGCCTGACAGCATGTTAGATTTATTATCTGTATCATTAAAAATCAACTTCATTGATATGAGAATAATTATCATGACGACTCAGCAGTTTGTTTTAAAACTTTTTATCCAAAAAAAAGAGGATGTGATGCAACCATGTCATAATAACACCTCGTTTTGTACGCTTTATTTGTACAATTTACAATGTAAGCATTTAGCAGACGCTCTCAATCCAGAGTGATTTACAGTAAGCAAGAAGAACACATGGTACTGCTTTGTAACAAATTAATTTAACTTTCAAACATACCACCCTGTGTCTGTGTGGATTTATCTTACAGTTTAAAATGTATGGTGTTTGTTAGAATTTAAAGAACTGAGTTTCCGAATTTAGTTTTCAATCTGTTCTTTTATTCATGAGCAGAAGTGCTATGTTTACACATAGCCTACAATGAAATCGGGCACCTGCTGGCCTAGCGGTCCAGGCGCATGCCACATACAGGCCAGAGCCTATATATGCCTGACAGCGTGTAGAATGTTCAGGTTCAGGTTAATTTATTTGTTTGTCCCTGAAGGGCGATTTGGTGTTACAGCAAGTATAACAGGCAGACAACATGAATCACATAAAACACAGTAAAAAAAAGAACATGAAAAATAAAAACAGGATGGGAGTTCAGGGTATCAGTGTAGCAATGGGGTTTCATATAAACATGGGAGTTCAGGGTATCAGTGTAGCAATGGGGTTTCATAACATGGGAGTTCAGGGTATCAGTGTAGCAATGGGGTTTCATAACATGGGAGTTCAGGGTATCAGTGTAGCAATGGGGTTTCATAACATGGGAGTTCAGGGTATCAGTGTAGCAATGGGGTTTCATATAAACATGGGAGTTCAGGGTATCAGTGTAGCAATGGGGTTTCATATAAACATGGGAGTTCAGGGTATCAGTGTAGCAATGGGGTTTCATATAAACATGGGAGTTCAGGGTATCAGTGTAGCAATGGGGTTTCATAACAGCAACAAAGTTACCTCCTCCTCTTATCGTTGTTCATTGATTGATTGAAATATTTATTAATTTAACAGTTTGCAGAATTACAGTACATTTCAAGCACAAACTCAATAAAAAGACTGTTAACTGAGTGGACGACCCAATTAAGCATTACACTTGTTTACAAGAGGGTCCACCATGTTCAATTCATCAAAACATTTAGAGACGTACAGATATACACTACTATATAGTCAAAGAACAGTCATTTAAGGCCTGGATAGACACAGGCACAAAGGAGAATTTATACCTGTTACTTTTGGCCCCTGGAACCTTTAGGCGAAGGCCGGAAGGAAGCAGCCTGTACTCAGAGCTGAGGGGATGGGAGTTGTCCGTACAAATGGACTTGGCTTTCTTAAGCACCTGTTTTTGAAAGACATGATCCAGGCTACTAAAATTTACTCCGGCTATCTTTGAGGCGGTTCTCACAATGTTCGAGTCCCGTTCATGACGAACCCCCCCCCCCCCCCCCCCCCCCATCTCTCTCTCCCTCTTTCCTGTCAATCTTCACCTATCTATCAATAAAGGCAAAACAAATCTTTAAAAACAAGAAATTATCACATAGTGATATTTGTCAGGTGAAAGAAGCGCTGTCTGTCTCTGTTGTGTTCTCCCCCCATATTAGTATGATTATTGCGTGCATGTTTGTGTGTCACAAGCTTGGTGCCGTGACGCATGTCCAGGAGGTCCGCAGAAAACGTATTGATAATATTACCACTTCCGTTTAACCACTTAAACTCTCTAAAGGCTCATTCATAGTCTGGATTTTCGGTGGTGAGGTGACCACCGCTACGGTGGTGAGGTGATCACCGGAGCTGAAATAACGTTGAGCGGTGGTGAGTAAAAACAGAGAGAAGGGCTGGGACGGTGGCGGTGGTTTGCTCTTCACCGCGGCTCGTGACGTCATGTTGTAGTTCGGTGGTCACCTCACCACCGAAAGTCCAGACTATGAATAACGCTTAAGACCTACCACCAGACCTCGCCAAAAAAGACAATCTACAAACTAACAACGCATCACTCTGTGTGTGAGTCGTGGCGCGTTGTGAGCTTGTAGATCTGCTATTTCTGGTGAATGTTTTGTTTCCTCGTGACACATTCAGGGGGAAAGATTTACATATTTACGTACTGTAATACAGTATGTCATAAATGTAAGGTTCTATTGTATTGTAACAATCTACGGTTAATTCAGGGATACCTTGAAAGGGTACAGTGGTAACACAGACATGTGTGGGAAGGAAATAAGTGACATCATGACAACTAAACTGTGGAGGAAAGAGGGTGTAAAAACATTTGACTATAGCCTATGCTAATCTTAAAAAGTTAAAAATAAAAGTCCACACCACAACTAAAGGAAAGTAGTGGTGGATATCTTTGGGATCTCTTTATTATGAGCGAAGAGAGAATTAGATATAGAAGCTAGATTTTCGGTTGATCAAAGATTTGGGTCACAAGGTGGCGGTAATGCACCAAAAACTGGTTGCCATGGTTGCCATCTGCCGTAAAACAAAAAGAAGAAGCTGCTATTGCGCATGCTTGAACCACGTTGTCGTCACGTGCATGCGTGTGTTGTTTTTCATGGCGGCGAGGAACAAATCAGCGTGGTGAAAAATGTCTTACAAACGAGGTAAAATGCGTCCAACGGAGTCTCTAAGGCTGAGGCTGTCGATAAATGAGCACCTGACGTCGGTGGGAGAGGAGATATTGTGTGTTTTGGATAAACAGCAGAGTGATGTTGGTCAGCTGAAGCTTGTCGGAGTGTTCGTGTTGGAGCGCCTCAGCACTGCTGCAGGATTCATGTTCAGCCTCTTCCAGAGAGAGATGGAGACACTGGAAACTCTGCTGGGGAGACAAGACAAACTTCTGGACGTCCTTTTACAGCCACAAGTCATATTATACAGACCAGGTTTGTTAAGCTGACAGATCAACATATAGGAGAATAAAATGTCATACATTTAGAAAAGCACTTTGAGTTGTTGTGCTGATGCCAACTAGCTCTTCTCTCCTCCTTGTGTCTGTGTAATTTGTAAAGAGGGTTCCCCTGAACATGAGGAGAGGTGGTCCAGTCTGCTCCAGGAGGAACCACAACCCTCACAACATGAGGAGAGGAGGTCCAGTCTGGTCAAGGAGGAACCACAACCATCACAACATGAGGAGAGGAGGTCCAGTCTGGTCAAGGAGGAACCACAACCATCACAACATGAGGAGAGGAGGTCCAGTCTGGTCCAGGAGGAACCACAACCTCCACACATCAAAGAGGAGGAAGAGGAGGCTGATGTGTCAACATTGACATTACTACGTGGGAAGACAAGGTGCCACTCTCTCCCAGGTAAAAGTTTTTTTTATTCAATAAAGTCTGAGGTTCTATATGGCTATGGGCTGTGGTGGTAATAATAATTCAAAAAAGAAAGAACGAAAAATAACTAAAATAGTTCATTTTTTGGAACCATGAATTTTAGTTCAAAATATTGAATGATGAATATATATATATATATATATATAATTATATACACATACATACATATGTATGTATATAGATAGGCCTATACACCGTATATCTAGGTGTGCCCTGAGATTTTTAGGCTATGAAAAGTGTGCCCTGGGACAAAAAAGGTTGGGAAACACTGCTTTAGAACACAAGGGGGCCATGGTCATTGTTCAAGGGGGCATCACGAAAAATCCTGCGTAGTGCACCAAATTGCTCAGGGCCGGCACTAAAGCCTGGCCACTGAATTATTTTAAAAGAAATACAATATTGTCACCTGGATATTTTTAACATGGAAGAACAGCACAGCAGCCAGCTATCAGCAGGTAACTTCACAGGACTTCATCTTGGAGTGGTAGAACTCGTGATATGCAATCCACATTGCTTTCTTGGCAAACAATTTGCAATTGAACTGTGAACAGAAGCTGCACTTTGATCGTGGCTCTGTCGGTTGTCAACATATAAGGGATAATATCTGGTTAGGTGGTCATTGTCGGGAGTTTAACCACGAGGCGAAGCCGACGTGGTTAATCACCCTGAAGGTGAGTATTCCATAAGTTCGCGCTGCCTGCATCGCATCGGTAGCTGCCTCTCGTTAGCATAACAGTCAAAGTGGGACAGTGGCCTTGCCATTTTGAAGATGCGCGCGCATCCACTTGCACTCTATGGGCTGCTTTCAATGGCCTGCATCTCCAAATTGGCGCAATGAATGTAGTTTCTGGTGAAAACAAGGTTTTTTAAAGAGAGAGCTCTGACTCTCCGCTGGGGTCGACCTTCGACCCCGGCCCCCTCTCGCCTAACCTCGGTACACCGTCAGTTGCTAAGTGACGGCCCCCGATTCGTTAGGGCTTTCTACCCGTCTTCTAAACTGTCTCAGCAATGACTTACTGTAGTGGAAATCTACAGTCGAGATAACTGTCTCACACTATCTCGCGAAAGGCAACAGACGTATACAATTCTCCGCTTCCACGCTATACACTCGTATAATATGGAATTCCTCTGCTGAACGTCATATGAAATATGCGTATCATGTTTATTAAAAATGCCTAATAATAAATTATAATACCATACACCTGACTCAGAGCCCTTGTCTGACCGTTCATCCAGGACCCTCGTGAGGCCCGGGAGTCGAAGGGTTAAACGAGAAATAGCAGGCACCCTTTTCCACATACAGCTTTTCGGACAGCAGCGGCAGCCGGGTGATTTATTCACAGCCTGGGCTTGTACACTCTGAAGCCGGCGTTATACCGTGGGCCTCTTTCTCACGGACCCTTGCCCGCTCACGGAGAGGAGGGGGGGGGGGGGTCGAGTGATACAATTCACTTTTTAATTCACTCACCTTCAAATATGAAAATCTGGAAAAGTGATAAAAAAAGCTATAAGTCTGCACAGGAATGGCTCAAAATGGTATAAAGGAAGACGATATAAAAAAGTGAGGGTTTATTTCAGAAAATGCACAGAGTAAGAGAAACAGAACAGAGAAGGCAGTCTCAACAAAACTCACAAGATGGCGCACAAAGAATCAGTGTTCTAACGAGCAAGGTATAGAGAGAATAGTTCTCTTTTCAGCCAAAAGTCACATCTGGGAGCCTCGCCGATAAGACAGACCTATATATCAACTTAGGAAACATAGCGTCACAATTAGGGAGGTAATCCCAACACTACGTCTAGAGACGCATGCACGAGCGAGCCCGCACGTGCATGCGTCTCTGTCTTCAAGCTCTCTTATGCCCGATGGTAACCTCACCGAACAGGCGGCTCAGTACAAGGTCATCTCGTCCAGTTTACTAAACGAACTCCATGACACATACAGTACTGTACCTACAATAATATAGCAAGGTGAATGTATATAGTTATCACACTTACACATGACACAAACACATTAACCCTTCAACTGCCATACCACGATCACTGTATTATGAGTATATAGATAACATATGTAATACAAAACACAAGTTATTCAATACAGTTGTAACAAATGGGGAATTTGCATTTTAATGGTCAACACTATATAACGTGTCGCATCATTTCAGCATCTCGTCCATTGTCACTTTAATAGCGGCCGTGGGCGCTTGGATATGACCCGTGGGCTGGCCCAGGATTGTAGTATACTGGCTGGGCCGGTTGGTGGCAGAGGGGGGTAGGCCTCTGCTGGAGGGCGATAGGCCTCGTGCCCTGGGTATGTGTCAGTCCGTCGGTGTCCCTCTGCTCGCGGGCCTTTCTTCTTCCTCTGGCGGGCAGCCTGGGCTGGCTGTCAGCGTTGCTGCGCGATGACGGGGGCTCTTGAGGTCACCCGGGGCGTCGCTGGTTCGGCGCATACTACAGGTTTTTCAACGGTCGACAGCAGGCGCTGTGATACTCGCGGTCAGGTTTTTTCACCACCGACCGAGAGAACAACAACCGGTCAAGACACCACACACAGCATTTTTTCATTGTAACATCAGGTTACGGATATTTGGCTCTTCAAAATAAGGGTTCCGCGCGATGCGCAATAAATAGATGAATTCATCCTAAATTCTTAAATGGGTTTAAGTAGTTCCGGCGAGCACTAAGGGCCACGCATTACAAATAAATGAATCTACAAAACTAGCATAATTTGTATTGTTGACCTATTTCTACCATATAGAGCCACTTTCTTTCAACTTTGACCCCTCTGTCACATTTTTTTTGTGGTCAGTATCACCCAAGAGGAGAATTAGCAAGAGAGGCCAACTTTGCTTTACTTCCTGTATCTGCGTGAGGTGGGCGGTAACATTATTAGGAGACAGGAAGAATGTTGGAGTCTATTCATTTCCAATGGGAGAGTGAACGTGAACACAGCTTCTGAACCATTCCTTAACTCCATGGTCACTGAACTAAATACTGGACCAAATCATCACAAGGCACACAATATTTACAAGATATTCATAGTAAAATGGCTTCTTTTAGCGAGACAAATCAGGAGAAAATCTACTTTGTTAATGACATTTCTTTATCCCAGCAACAAACTCTCGCGAGATTTGAGATGAGTCCGGAAGCCTCGCTCTGTCCATCTGCAATTTCACGGACAACACATAGGGGGCTCTGACCCCATATTTAAGATGATAATATGTGAATATTATAATGTGAAATGAATGGACATATTTAAAACGATTAGAAATGATCCTTATGTGCCCAAATTAGAGCTGTCATACTTGGTCTGCATATTGAGACAGGCTACAACTCTATTAGGGAGAGACTTTTTAATGAGATGGATCCAAATCATGAATTTATATGGTTGGAGGACTTCGAGAAACTAAAACGACTATTTCAAAAGTACACCTTGTCAGTTGTTTTCAATGTACTTTGTTAAATGACTTGTCAGTGTTGTTGTCTTCTTCTTCTATCGGGTTTTATGGCGGTCGGCAAACCTAAATGGTGCATTACCGCCACCTACTAGACTGAGTGTGGAAACATTGTTGTCAGGGGGGAGGGTGGAGGTCGGGGAGAAGCAAACCACGCCTACTATATTTAGGAGACCATTTGTAGGCTTTGTGTACCATTTCGCCTCTAGTGGCTCCAATGAAGTTGGCCCATCTTCATACATAAACCATCTTTGGTATCACTACGCCGCATAGAGTGCAGCAGCTTCGCAGCCATAGATATTATAAAAAGTCACACCCGTGTGAAGTGAGTGGTGCAACTTTGTGTGGGGGTGGGGGAGGGACGGAAGTTCCAGACCCACAGGAACTCCACGGTGCGGCCAGATTCCGGCGAGCCGCCCCGTGTCTGAAACGGTTGAGAAATGACAGTTACCGTGTGGGAGTCCCTCTACTGTACCCTCTACTGTACTGTACTGACCCACAGGAACGCACCCAGGGTGCCGGCCCGATTCCGGCGAGCCGCCCCGCATCCGAAACGGTTGAGAAATGACAGTTACCGTGTGAGGGTCCCTCTACTGTACCCTCTACTGTACTGTACTGTCACTGTACTGTACTGGCACAACCGAAATCACCATATATACAGTTAATACAGTATGTGCGTGTGTGTTTGTGTGTGTGTTGGGTTGCGCACAGGTGGTGAAAAACAACCATGCTGTTTTCGTGCTCAGACGCACCCAACCACCCACCCACACGCATAGCTCCGTAAGGGAGTGGTTGCACCAGTCAAAAATAGATGCCTCACTGGCCGTTGCAGATATTATCACGATATTATCACTATTATTTTGCATGTTTTTGAGGGGCGCTAGCCCCTCCTATATACGGGTTTAATGTTTGTTTTTAATTCAATGTTTGTTTTAAAAATGCCATTGACAATGAAGAGAAATTGTTTGTTTTGTCCCTAACACAAACGTTAAATCCCATTAACAATAAAGATAATTTAATGTTTGTTTTGACAGTTTGTTTTACATCATCATTACATCACATCATAGCAATCAGAGCGCCCCTCACTTCACACAGGTGTGATTTTTTTATGGTTATTTTCAAGTTACTTAACAGTACAACGTAACAAAACTAAAATAAATACCATTTAGTAGACCCTCCAGAAAAACGCGGGCAAAAATATTATTATTTAATATTGATTATGCGATGGAATATGCAGTGTTTTATGTGAATTTATGCAGCAAAATATGATGTATCATATAATCACTTTTAAAAAAGTGATTAACCTACACCCTATGGTATTTGTTCTCAAAGTGGGGTCCAGGGGGTCCCCAGCTAAATGTATGTATTTCATAAATATCTATTTAACCACTTTAATCATACACATTGGCTATTTGAAAATAGCCGATCTACAAGCTCACACACAAAATATTTTTTTCAGATTGGGGTATATACATACTGTATTAATGTAGGGGTCCTTGAGTGAGCAGACTCAGCAGAGCCATGCAAAACGTCTGCCTTTCATGATTTTCAAGGCAAAAAAAAGCAAAGCTTTTCTGCCTTAATTTACTGCACTTCAAGGCAAAAAGAATACCTCATGTCATTCTTAGATAAGTGAAACTCCGGTTTTTTTTGTGGATTTTAACCTCTCTCTAAAGGGATTTAAAATGTTATGCTTGCAAGTGTTGATCCCATCTGCTTCCATGGAATACTATAACGTTTTGCTGAGGAGATGGCGACGTTTCTAACTCCGTTTACGAGGAGTAGGCTACCATCAATGGACGTGCGGCGCATCAAGTATTTCAATTGTCATTATGAAAGTTTCTTGAATTTTAGCGGAGCAGATTAATGCAGGCTACATTATAGAGCAAGGGAGGAGAACGCTGACGGACGGTGTACAGCGCAGTCGGCACGCGTACACACACACACACACACACACACACACACACACGTTTGCAAACTATGAAGTGGCCGTAGGCGAAACCGTAGGAGTTTGAAAATAATGTTCGTTTGGTCCCTTGTCCCTTATAAGTGTGGTACGAGGCGTCAAAAAAACAGCTCCCGTGGGATTTTTGTGCTAAAATTGATCTTGGTTCTATAGAGTCCAAACTATGAGAAAATGATGGTTCAAATTTTCCCGACCCCCACCCCGTTTCTGGGGGGGTCTTCTATTTGGGACCTCCCAGAACAGTATGCCAGCCAGTTAATGTCCGATTTTCATAATGTTTTAAAACATTCTGAGTTGATTTCTTAAACTTTTAAAGTGGTCAGAAGAATATTTTTTTTGACTTTTGGTAGGGGTGTTTCCTCACCTGGGACCTCCCGGACTGACCCCTGGGCCTATCCCAGTTCTCATTACATTCCTCGCTCTGCTCCTGCTCCAGAATATTGTCAAATTAGATCATAAATGAAGCATAAAAGTATTTGTAGCTGGGCTCTGATATCAAAAAATAGTAGTAGCCAATACCAGGGGTCTTCCACATGGGGCCCATGACCCCTAGGTGGTCCTCATAGTTACTACAGGGGCCCACCAAATCATTGTGGGATAGGAACTTTTTTCTTTTTTTACATTAAACCACTTGAACCATAGCATCCCTTTTCCAAGGAGAACTTTAGCCAACAATAGCTGATCTACAAGGTTGTAGTTTGAGCTTGTAGATCAGCTATTTTCAAAGTAAGGTGCCTCAGACCCAAGTGTAGCAAATATTGCTGCTAAATAAAGATCAGCCAAGATCAGCCAGGCTGCTGCTGTCTTTCTCTTTTCTCTTCGTCTTTCTGTTGTCGGTCAGGTGACTGGGAGGGCTACTTGTCATCCTTAGAGGAACTCATCAAGTATGTCTTTGCTCGTGATCTCCTTAACTATGCTCGACTGATGCCAGTTAAGGTTGGGCGATATGCCAATTGTTTTCAATCGCCCATCGTCTGTCCAAAAATCGCCGATGGACGATATATTCGTGTCATAAAAGTAAAGTGAGAACAGCTCACTACAGGTCGCAAAAAAGCCAGATCTACAAGCTCTCAAGGCGCCGCGTCCTGCCTGTTTTTGCAGCGCCGTTTCGCTACGCGTTGAGAGCTTGTAGATCCGTCTATTTTTGCAGCGCAGCTGCGTAGCTGCGCAGCCAGGGTAACAAAATAAAAAATAAGTTACAGGTGGAGATGAAGTGAAGTTGGAACGGACAAGCAGCTGCAAGCCAAGCTAACATCACAACCACTGGCTGGTGACAGTGTTGTTAGCCGCAGCAACATGTAGCCTGCCCTGGTAACTTCTCCTCCTCCCCGGAGAACTCTTGCCTCCCCGCACCGTCGGGGAGGCTGATCCACAAGCTCTCAAGGCATCGCGTCCTGCCTGTTTTTGCAGCTCCGTTCGCTACGCGTTGAGAGCTTGTAGATCTGTCTATTTTTGCAGCGCTGGTGTCGGGGTTCGTTCACGTTGTCAATAAAAAAATAACCTAGATTACAGGCGGAGATGAAGTTCAATCAGTGGGTTGAATCAGTAGCTACACGCTAAGCTAAGCGCTAAGCTAACGATCCCCGACCCTACACTAACACTAGCAGCCTGTTTTTTATTTCCCCCCCGACTTCACGGGTGGCGCATTGGGATTGTGATGAGACACGAGACAGCAGTGTGCATTCTGTTGTGACTGTATATTATTAAACTGCATGGGTCTGGACTCCGGAGCATAAACAACATGTAGGCTACAGTACAGTAGCCTCCCTCGGCTCGGTCCCTCCCAGCCTTTACTCTGGCTGCCAGAGTGTTCCCCGATGCTGCGGTGCGGGGACTGGGAGCATACCATTATAACGGAGGAGGGGTTTTCCACCCGGCCCAAAAGAAAAAAATCGTCCCGAAAAATCGCCTAATAAAAATATTCGGCGATTGGACTCATACATTCGCGATTGACGATAGATTCGTATCGTCACCCAACCCTAATGCCAGTCTATCTTGCCCAAATGAACGCTCTTGAACAGGATGACCCAGAAACATGGAACGCACTGAAGTCAGGTGAATTTGTGGTGGCAAAGTCAGAGATACCGTTCACTCATCTCTTCACAGATCAAGCCCTTGAGCTGGAAATGAAGAAGCTAAAGGGACATGGTGGGATGGTTGGACTCAGTAGAGATGAAGCAGCTCTGGACCGACTAGTCACTACCACACCTCATCTTTCTGGTCTAGTGAATCAGTACCTCAACAGCTTCCCAAAAGCTTCCAGGTCTTCAAGGAAAGAACATTATCAGCTCTCAGGAGAGATTGCATTGAGGTCAAGAGAAAATGCTCAAGCAATGTAAATTGATTGAGTTGCACTGTGGAGGCAATCCGTTCAAAGAGAACACACCCTTGAAGAGTCTGGTTTCATCAGCGCTTGTGTCAGATGGGGCAAGAAATGACATTCTTAATTTTGCAGATAAGGGCCAGAAGCGCTTTGAGGAGTTTGTTTCTGAACGATTAATCTCTACATCAAGTCTCTCAGTGTGGGACAAAATGACAAAACTCAAGTTGAAGACCTTTTCGAATTGGATGGAAAAAACGAAAGTACGTATCGGAGACAAAGTCATCAAGTTGCGTGAGGAACGTCAACTGCTGGGACTATTTTTAATCATCCAAGGCAGCCGACCAAGTTTAGTTCCTAAACTTGAGGAGACAATTGGAGAATATGAGATGTCAATAGTTCCCCGTTCTCTGTGTTCTGTTGATGGAACCCTGTATATTCCCACAGACAAAGCCAGTCTGATGCATGCAGTAGAAGATGCCAAGGCAGAGCCTCTTGAAGTTGTCCCAGAGCCTGATCTGATGCAGGAAGATCTTCCAAGTATCCCACAGCCTGTCAAAGTTCTGATAGTTGAGGCCATGGGTGTGCTTCAGAGCATGAAGAAGACACCAACCATGCTGAAGCTGGCAGATCTTCAGGATGCATTCAACAAACGCATCAAAACGATGATGGCTGGCTATGATGGACGCATTGTCTTTGATCAGTACATGGATCAGTCTTTAAAGAATAAGACTCGACAGAAGAGAGCAACTTCATCTGTAGAATACGAAATCCATCCAGAGATGAAGCTCACCATGTCCATCAAGGAACTCCTATCTGCATCATCAACCAAGAGGAAGCTGACATGTGTGTTAGGCCAGGGACTGCTTGAGTATTTCTCAAGTTGTTACATCCCCACCAAAGAGGTCCAGGTGTTGTTTGTTGTTGTTACATCCCCACCAAAGAGGTCCAGGTGTTATTTTGTGCAAAAGCGCATTATTGGCTATTTCCCCTACCATAAGCCCTCAATGAATTGCATTGAATTGCATTGAATTGAATGGGGCTATGGGGTGTTTGTATACATCCTTTCTTCATAATGTAAATAGTATCCCAAGCGGCACACTTTACTACTTATTTCCATGGAAATAAGCGAATTAGCACAAAAACCCAACCCCCATTGAGGGCTTACGGTAGGGGAAATAGCCAATAATGCACTTTTGCACAAAATAACACCTGGACCTCTTTGGTGGGGACGTAACAACTACAAATATAAATATCGTTGAGACCATACAATGTCTCCCCGATATGCCTTTTCAGAGATATTGTGGTGATACAGTACATTCTATGATTTGACCACTACATGTTACTGATCATAGAGAATACTATTGTAATCCGTTAGCTATTTCCAGCACAATGAAAGCGAATGACATCGGCAGGGCCGGCAATATAAGCGGTCGCTTAGGGCCACAACCACTGAGGGGGCCACATCCCAGGTCCCTTAGGGCCACAACCACTGAGGGGGCCACATCCCAGGTCCCTTAGGGCCACAACCACTGAGGGGGCCACATCCCAGGGAGAAGATGATTATTATTTTTATGTATCCCCTATCCCATACATGGACTACTGGCAGCCTGGGGGCCACATTAGTGGCAGCGGTGGCCGAACGGATTGCGGAGCGGTCTTGATACCGGAAGGTCGCCAGTTCGAATCAGCGGTCCGACACGTTAAAATTACCACCGCTGAAGTGCCCTTGAGCAAGGCATTGAACCACTACCATGAAATGTTCTATGAGCAGGGCCTGGCTGGAAACAAGTTCTTGAGCTTAGCCCAGATACCCTGGGTAAATATAGTAACTTTGCTTTTACTTTAACATGTGGCCCTCACCTTCACTTAATGCGTCCCGCAGCTTAATATTGGAATACTGATATATTTTTGATTTCAGCTATTACAATTCCAAACATGCAAGCATGACCCGCTTTAATTACTTCGGTCTATATTAGTAGCTTAATGACTAGTACTAGTCTTTTTTTTTATGTCCAATGTATTTGCATTTAAGTTCATAAAGTTAAAGGTATATTCAGTGATTTCACTTAATTCAAATATCACTTTTTTTGTTTTGTGTTGAGTGTGCTGACCATATATGGAGTTCCTCCCTGTCCCCAGTTAACCCCTGGGGTAAAAAAAAACCTTAGGTTTCGTTTGTGACTAGGTGGCCCAGCCCATCCAAACAGGAAAGAGATGGGCCTTCCGCCAAGCATGATCGAGCGGGGGCGGGCCTTGGTGTGTGTGCTGTTGGCCTGTTGTGTGTCCCCCCCACTGTAGTGCGTGCAACTGCACATCTTGTTACCCGGGCGGACCGTTTTTTTTTCCAAATCACCCAAATTACTGAATAGGCCTATCTCACAATTTCCCCGCCCCCTTAATACGCCCCCTTTCGGGGCTAGTGGTGATAGCGTGACGTCACTCCATAGACACTACATGTTAACAGAGGTAATTTAAGAAGTCTACAACTTTTGTTTTCTCAAGGTAAGGTTTGTTCTATCTGTTCGAGCTGATTTACCATCTTGTTTGCTTCATAATAATATTGGTCTGTCACATTTTTACATTAGGAAATGTACTTAGATTCTCCAGAGAAAAAAACGTGTAAATGCTAATGTTAAATGACACCACTATCTACCGGAAGGGGGCGTGGAAAGGAGGCTGTGAGATAGGCCTATTCTCCTTTAATAAGAACATATACATGTATTTGAAATTAAATAAAAATGTTAATTTTCAGGATTCCAATTCAGAAATACCGGTAGTTAAAAATAATTCAGGATTCCAATTTAAAATTAGCAAAAATAGCAGATCTACAAGCTCTAAACACGTCGCAGTTTGAGCTTGTAGATCAGCTATTTTTGACTATATGCATTGTGACAAAGAAAACATTATCACAACATTAACACGTTACTGCCCAGCCGAAATAAGCAGAGCAGAAGGGTCACTCCAACCCGAGCTGGAAGTTAGGCTTACCATACGTCCTCTTTTGCCCGGACAAGTCCCCTTTTGGGGGGCTGTCCGGGCAGTCCGAGGACAGGGGTTTTACATGTATCGCCTGTAGTGTATCGCTACGCTCACAGACCATTCAGACCAATGTGTATTACAATGCACGTTCAGTGGTTCGTAGTGGAAAAACACTGTGAGAGGTGGACTTTTCAGCCCGAACCCCAGATTGTGTATTATTCATAACTGCATGCGCTGCGCGCTGACAGCACTGGTCCCGACCGCAGATCAGAGAAAGGCTCGCTGTCTGCAGATAGACTGTTGTGTTGTTCTGCTCTCCGTGAGGAAAGCTTGAAAAGAACTATCTCATCATTGACATGCAAAAAAAGTAGGCTACTGTTTTCTTAGCTTTGTGACTGACCAATGAGAAGCAGATTGTATTGTCTGCAAAGGAACTATGTGTCTGTCACAAATAAAAGTTCTGTCCTGCAAGCCCATGTCAACAACATTTTTGCTATATTACGGAGTTGGAAGAAACAGGATTGGACAACCTTAGTGACTTGCTGATTCAATGAGAGACTGGAGTCGAACATCACGCCTAGATTACGGGCTGCATTTGTTATGTTATTGGACAGATTGCCAAGCTGTGACTGGAAAGCGGGGATGGAATGTGGGGGGCCAAAGAGGAGGATTTCTGATAAGCCATTGCATACAGGTTCTCAAACTTTTTAATTTCAAGGACCCCCATAACTCTGAGAGTAAAACCAAATGGACCCATAAGAGTCCCATTTGATTCCATTTGTACAGTATCAGAGTTAAAAGTTATAAAAGGGTCCATTTGGTTCCATTTGTACTAGTACACTCTCAGAGTTACAGACCTGTAAAGGTCCATTTGGTTCCATTTGTACTCTCAGAGTTACAGACCTGTAAGGGTCCATTTGGTTCCATTTGTACACTCTCAGAGTTACAGACCTATAATGGGTCCATTCTGGGTGGCCCAAAACCACCTGGCGCAGAACTGTGACGCAGGAACTGGAACAGATGAACCTGTCCTGGGGAGAGGCGCACCATGCTGCCAGGGATCGGATGAAATGGAGAGCGCTCATTGAAGCCTTATGTCCCATAGGGGACGAAGAGGAGTAACTAATGGGTCCATTTGGAACCCCCTCAAGGAACCATGAGGGTCCCTGGATCACACCTTTGAGAGCCACTGCTTTAAATAAATACATAACTAATATAGAGCATATTTGATCAAATTTAGGAGCATAACTTTTTTGTTATAGATTATTTAGCCCTGGGGGTGAGCACTTTAGATTTGAAATCTGAACTTTCATGTACACGTTAGCTTTGTAAATGTAGCAAGGCGCTCAAATCAGTGGGAAGGTCTGCCTTCTGGTAGACTGATGGTTTAATTTACAGTGGAAGTTGGAGGAAATGTGTGTCTAAAGTGTTTACTTCCTTGTAGTACAACAGAGGAAACACTGCATGGAAAATGTTGAAAAAGTTCAACATTTAATGGATTTCTTTCATTTTATCTTTTGCCTAAAGAAGAGCTTTCCCCTGAACATCAGGAGAGGAGGTCCAGTCTGGTCCAGGAGGAACCAGAGTCTCTACAGATTAAACAGAAGCTACTTCAAAGACCAGTGGAGGATGATGGGTCAACATTGACATTACTTGCAGTGCAAAGTGATGATGATGATGATGATGGCAGAGAGACAGAGCCTCTATCCAGCACTTCAACTCAACACATGAATACACAAGCTGATGTAGAGGACTGTGGAACATCACAACCAACTAGTGATAACCAGCTCCTCTCTTTACACTCTTCTGAATCGGACAGTGAATGTGACAGTGATGATGAGTGGGAGCCAACTAGTGATAACCAGCTCCTCTCTTTACACTCTTCTGAATCGGACAATAAATGTGACAGTGATGATGAGTGGGAGCCAACTAGTGATAACCAGCTCCTCTCTTTACACTCTTCTCAATCGGACAATGAATCTGACACTGAAGACAGTGATGAGTTAGAGGAGACCAGGGAGGGTCCATCAGATTTAAACACACTGACATCACACAAGACACAAAATGTGAAAGGTCAAACCTGGTCGTTGAGCAACAAGCTGTCCCAGGACCTGAAAACACCAAAACAAACTGATTCCACGATGAGTCACACAGGGAAGAAAAGGTTTAGTTGTACAGAGTGTGGCAAAATGTGTAATACGAAGGCACAGCTTAACCAGCACATGAGGACTCATACAGGGGAAAAGCCCTTTACTTGTAAAGTTTGTAGCAAAGGCTTTGGTATAAAAAGTAATTTAAAAGTTCACATGAGGACGATTCATACAGGGGAAAAGCCCTTTACTTGTAAAGTTTGTAGCAAAGGCTTTGGTCAAAAGGGTGCTCTAACTTACCACATGAAGACTCATACAGGGGAAAAGCCATTTACTTGTAATGTTTGCAGCAAAAGCTTTTGTCATGAATATAATCTAAAAGCGCACATGAAGACTCATACCTTAGAAAAGGGTTTTACATGTGACATTTGTGGAAAAGGCTTTAGGCAAAAGGGTGGTCTAACTTACCACATGAGGACTCATACAGGAGAAAAGCCCTTTAATTGTAAAGTTTGTAGCAAAGGCTTTGGTGTTAAATGTAATCTAATGGAGCACATGAGGACTCATACAGGGGAAAAGCCCTTTACTTGTAAAGTTTGTAGCAAAGGCTTTGGTATTAAAAGTAATTTAAAAGTTCACATGAGGACGATTCATACAGGGGAAAAGCCCTTTACTTGTAAAGTTTGTAGCAAAGGCTTTGGTCAAAAGGGTGCTCTAACTTACCACATGACGACTCATGCAGGGGAAAAGCCATTTACTTGTAATGTTTGCAGCAAAGGCTTTAGGGTAAAGGGTGCTCTAACTGACCACATGAGGACTCATACAGGGGAAAAGCCATTTACTTGTAAAGTTTGTATCAAATGCTTTGGTGCTAAATCTTCTCTAAAAGTTCACATGAGGACTCATACAGGGGAAAAGGCATTTACTTGTAAAGTTTGTAGCAAAGGCTTTGGTGTTAAATGTAATCTAATGGAGCACATGAGGACTCATACAGGGGAAAAGCCCTTTACTTGTAATGTTTGTAACAAAGGCTTTAGCAAAAAGAGTAGTCTAACTTTCCACATGGTGACTCATACAGGAGAATAGCCCTTTACTTGTAAAGTTTGTAACAAAAGCTTTTGTGCAAAGGCTTCTCTAACTTTCCACATGGTGACTCATACAGGGGAAAAGCCATTTACTTGTAATGTTTGTAACAAAAGCTTTGTTGCAGTATGTACTCTTAGGACACACATGAAGACGCATACAGGGGAACAACCACTTTAGTTAGAGCTTCTGTCAAATGCATTGGTCAATTTCACCTCTGATACGAGGATTCATACAGGGGAGACACTGTAACGGTAATAATGTTGTGTTCCTTTAACACTTAAAACGTTGCCAAAAACTTCAACCATGTTTATTGAAATAAACTGTCATACATTTACACCGATTGCTCCATCACCTCTCTTCTGCTGTGTAATGTGTTGGCATGCTTTAAATGAAGAAATAACACTAATTCCATATGTCATAATAACCATATTAAAACTCTTTTAGAATAACACAAATTGCTCCATTCTTTCCACTGCTGATCATGTCCAGCGCATGTAAGAAGCAATTAAGTTACCTGCAAGTTAGCTGACGTGCGACGGGGTGTTCTTTTTTTAATGTCTGTGTTTATGTTTGACACATGCTGCATAGATGCGTCGTCACCATGGGAACCAAAAAGCTATGGGGCGGCTTTTTGCTTAACGATTTGACAGCTACGGTGATTGCGTCATAGCTGCCGTACTTCCACCTAGCGGACCGGTCCTGAAAACCGTCGTTGCTTAAAGTCCCTATTGTGCGAGTTGGTGAAGGCTGCCGAAAGAGGCCTAGTACTTTGGTCCTATGAATACCGGTAGAATGATCAATCAATCACCAATTAAATTCATTAATTTACATTACTAGGGCCTTATCCGTTCTAATATATGAACAGGAAATGATGTACAGTGCTTTGTGGGTAATGATATATAATGGATCACATTGAGTGGGAGGGAATTCTTAACGGATGATCTTGGGAAATTGGGTTGAACTTGGGCACGAAATTAATGTTATTATATAAGATAGATAGATTGTCATGGATAGATAGATATCTGTAATTTACTGCCTCTGTATGTATTTATCATATTATTTTACCGATGGCACGGTCATTGCGCTGTCACAGTAATGTAGCTTTGGGAGTGTATAGCCTATATATAGAATGTATATGATTTTAATATGAATATGATATGAATATTGCAGAATAATATACTGTAAAACTTTCTCTTTCTTTATCTATATGGTCCGGTCCTGTATGGGTTGGTGCTGAGAAATGCACTCTCGAGTTGCGAGATCAAATGAATGATTTGATCTCGGTGTGTGTGTGTGTGTGTGTGTGTGTGTGTGTGTGTGTGTGTGTGTGTGTGTGTGTGTGTGTGTGTGTGTGTGTGTGTGTGTGTGTGTGTGTGTGTGTGTGTGTGTGTGTGTGTGCACTGCACTCAATGAGGACATTATCACATTCACAGTTAAGGCCAGACTACAAGTCCTTCCCACCAGACTCAATCTTTCCATCTGGTTCCCCACCACTCAGGTCCCTCATTGCTTGCACCACACCACAGAACAGACCACTGAAACACTGTCACACATCTTCAATGGATGTTATGCATACAAAGGAATGTACATGGCACGCCATGATAGAATAGTGGAACTCATAGCAAAGGACATATCAAAATATCATACATCTTCAGTGAGAATGTACAAACATTCCAGGGTCATTCCATACATGTTCCAACTCGGATACCTTTACATCTCTGACAACTAATACAACAGATATTGTTGTGGTTGATGAGTCTAGAGAAGTGTCTGTATTAGAGATAGCCTGCACCTTTGACCATAGCCTAGAGGAAGCCTTTATGACCAAGGTCATAAAATACCAACCACTTAATAACATAACATCTCAGATCTGGGCTATAGGTGCAGACTATTTGTCTTTATATTTGGCAGCCAGCTAGGGCATACGCACACCACACAGACTGGTTGTTGGAGTGTTCCAACAACTTGGGATGCCCAAGAAGGAGGCAAAAAGGCTGGCAAAGTATTGTGTCTCTGCTATAATTGGCAGGCGTCATATATGGCGGAGACGCTGTTACTTATACCCATAGAGTACTGAGTGACATGCCTGTTGTATCATGAAAACACATGCCATGATTTTGCAGATGTAACTCTAATGCACCTATAATATTTGTGTCCTTGTATGCATATCCTTTGTGTGGACATAAATAAATGGTTTAAAATGTGTGTGTGCACAATTATAAATGATCTGCAGCTACTGTTTGTTCTATTCTTTGTGCTGTCTGGTGATGCGTACACATACACATGCTTGGGTACCAGAATATGGGGTTCTAAGATGATTATAAATTATCTGCAGCTATTCTTATCACACCATAGCACAAGATGACACTATTATACAATCATAGGCTATTTCTCAGGCGTTTCATATTTTCTGCAAAATCGTCTTTATGTTTACGTCCTTCACTTCGATCCCTTCATTCCAGACCAGTGTGTGGAGTCCAGCCTGCAGGTGAACATGAGTTCTCCACAACCAGCCTGCACTGGACAGGGACAGGAACCTGACGACCACCTGGAAAGTAAGCATTAAATGTTGTCTTTGCTAAAGAATGTCAAGAATTCTAAATCCTGACAGTTTTCTGAAATACCGGTACCTCATGTTTCTGTATCAGTGGTGCTCAATATTTCAAGGACCCCAAAAATGATATGTATTTGGCCCCCGACCCCCATCTGAAAATATTCCAGGAACCCCTCAGAAGCAAATATTTGAGTTAAAAACGTTCACTCTGAGAGAATACATATTCAATGATTTGTGCCACATTTTCACGATTATTCAAAAATAGCAGACCTACAAGCTGGTAGGCACCGAGTGCCGTGCTATGAGCTTGTAGATCTGCTATTTTTCAATAGCTAAAGCATAACATGATGCTTAAAACACCAAAAGGGGTTCCCGCCCAGAATGGGTTAATTGATATTAATGTATTTGTGCATTACATTCCCCCTTTGACATGAATGGGAAATTGTGGAGACTGTAAGCCCTATAGTTACGAAACTTGGAGGGGAGGTTTTTAATAATTCTAAAATGAATTAACTTTATATTCATGTTTTTGATAAATTAGGATACCCGTAAATCCTCTAATAGTGGCCCAGGCTTAAATTTGTTTCAACTGTAGCGGGTACTCGGGTAGCAGGTTTTTATTGATAGGAGGTTTTAGAGAGCAGCTTATATTTCTATTTTTAAATGGATCACAATTAATTAATCAACATTGTATTAGTTTTGACCCAGTAAAATGTACTGGGTTAATTTATTGAAATCAAATACTGTATGAAATTAGCAGGTGTGGTTTGGGCGTTACAATAATAAAACCAATCACCGTCACGCTTACATTGGACACCCGGCGTTTGCTTCATAGGGTCTAGCCTTTGATTGCCTTTCAATAAAACCATACTTGATATACATACTGTAAGTACATGTAGGGGTGAGAGAGATGGTGTTAAAGGAGAATTCCATACTAGGCTTTCTTACCTTTTTATTTGTAGTTGTTACATCCCCACCAAAGAGGTCCAGGTGTTATTTTGTGCAAAAGCGCTCAATGAATTGCATTGAATTGAATGGGGCTATGGGGTGTTTGTATACATCCTTTCTTCATAATGTAAATAGTATCCCAAGCGGCACACTTTACTACTTATTTCCATGGAAATAAGCGAATTAGCACAAAAAACCAACCCCCATTGAGGGCTTATGGTAGGGGAAATAGCCAATAATGCACTTTTGCACAAAATAACACCTGGACCTCTTTGGTGGGGACGTAACAACTATAACTATAAATATCGTTGAGACCATACAATGTCTCCCCGATATGCCTTTTCA
This sequence comes from Electrona antarctica, assembly GCF_951216825.1. Lineage (NCBI taxonomy): Eukaryota > Metazoa > Chordata > Actinopteri > Myctophiformes > Myctophidae > Electrona > Electrona antarctica. The sequence goes on along the minus strand of NC_136805.1, from coordinate 5,857,453 downwards.
GAGATATTGTGGTGATACAGTACATTCTATGATTTGACCACTACATGTTACTGATCATAGAGAATATTATTGTAATCCGTTAGCTATTTCCAGCACAATGAAAGCGAATGACATCGGCAGGGCCGGCAATATAAGCGGTCGCTTAGGGCCACAACCACTGAGGGGGCCACATCCCAGGGAGAATATAAGCGGTCGCTTAGGGCCACAACCACTGAGGGGGCCACATCCCAGGGAGAAGATTATTATTATTTGTATGTATCCCCTGTTCCATACATGGGCTACTGGAGGCCCTCACCTTCACTTAATGCCGCCCGCAGCTTAATATTGGAATACTGATATATTTTTGATTTCAGCTATTACAATTCCAAACATGCAAGCATGACCCGCTTTAATTACTTCGGTCTATATTAGTAGCTTAATGACTAGTACTAGTCTTTTTTTATGTCCAATGTATTTGCATTTAAGTTCATAAAGTTAAAGGTATATTCAGTGATTTCACTTAATTCAAATATCACTTTTTTTGTTTTGTGTTGAGTGTGCTGACCATATATGGAGTTCCTCCCTGTCCCCAGTTAACCCCTGGGGTAAAAAAATACCGTAGGTTTCGTTTGTGACTAGGTGGCCCAGCCCATCCAATCAGGAAAGAGATGGGCCTTCCGCCAAGCATGATCGAGCGGGGGCGGGCCTTGGTGTGTGTGCTGTTGGCCTGTTGTGTGTCCCCCCCACTGTAGTGCGTGCATGTGCACATCTTGTTACCCGGGCGGACCGTTTTTTTTCCCAAATCACCCAAATTACTGAATAGGCCTATATCACAGAATTTCCCCGCCCCCTTAATACGCCCCCTTAATACGCCCCCTTTCGGGGCTAGTGGTGATAGCGTGACGTCACTCCATAGACACTACATGTTAACAGAGGTCATTTAAGAAGTCTACAACTTTTGTTTTCTCAAGGTAAGGTTTGTTCTATCTGTTCGAGCTGATTTACCATCTTGTTTGCTTCATAATAATATTGGTCTGTCACATTTTTACATTAGGAAATGTACTTAGATTCTCCAGAGAAAAAAACTTGTAAATGCTAATGTTAAATGACACCACTATCTACCGGAAGGGGGCGTGGAAAGGAGGCTGTGAGATAGGCCTATTCTCCTTTAATAAGAACATATAAATGTATTTGAAATTAAATAAAAATGTTAATTTTCAGGATTCCAATTCAGAAATACCGGTAGCTAAAAATAATTCAGCATTCCAATTTAAAATTAGCAAAAATAGCAGATCTACAAGCTCTAAACACGTCGCAGTTTGAGCTTGTAGATCAGCTATTTTTGACTATATGCATTGTGACAAAGAAAACATTATCACAACATTAACACGTTACTGCCCAGCCGAAATAAGCAGAGCAGAAGGGTCACTCCAACCCGAGCTGGAAGTTAGGCTTACCATACGTCCTCTTTTGGGGGGCTGTCCGGGCAGTCCGAGGGGGGTTTATAAATTCCTTCAAATGTCCAGGGTTTTACATGTATGGCCTGTAGTGTATCGCTACGCTCACAGACCATTCAGACCAATGTGTATTACAATGCAATTGCACGTTCAGTGGTTCGTAGTGGAAAAACACTGTGTGAGGTGGACTTTCAGCCCGAACCCCAGATTGTGTATTATTCATAACTGCATGCGCTGCGCGCTGACAGCACTGGTCCCGACCGCAGATCAGAGAAAGGCTCGCTGTCTGCAGATAGACTGTTGTGTTGTTCTGCTCTCCGTGAGGAAAGCTTGAAAAGAACTATCTCATCATTGACATGCAAAAAAAGTAGGCTACTGTTTTCTTAGCTTTGTGACTGACCAATGAGAAGCAGATTGTATTGTCTGCAAAGGAACTATGTGTCTGTCACAAATAAAAGTTCTGTCCTGCAAGCCCATGTAAAAAAAAAAGGGTCCATTTGGTTCCATTTGTACTAGTACACTCTCAGAGTTACAGACCTGTAAGGGTCCATTTGGTTCCATTTGTACACTCTCAGAGTTACATACCTATAATGGGTCCATTCTGGGTGGCCCAAAACCACCTGGCGCAGAACTGTGACGCAGGAACTGGATGGATGGATGGATGGATGGATTTTATTTTGTCATTGAACATTGTTTACACACATGTACAACGAAATTGATTTGTTGACATCACTCCAAAGCAGTACAAAAGTAATCATATGTGTTAGTAGTAGCACCCAGTAGGTACCAATAATAAAAAGCAGTAAGAAAAAAGAAAACCAGTGTATGTACAGTCAGTGAAGTGTTCATGTTTTTGGACCGGGAGGGGGGGGGGGGGGGGGGGGGGGGGGGAGAGACGACGACTCTATCTCTTGGTCAGAGAGTTCAAGAGGACAATGACTGAGGGGAAGAAGCTGTTTCTGGATCGGGTGGTTGAAGTCTTGAGGCATCTGTAGCCTTTTCTCCTCTGTGAATGGGAGGGGTGGAACAGTCTGTTGTTGGGGTGGGAGGCATCCTTGATGATGCTGAGGGCTTTAGACTGGCAGCGTTGTTTGTGGATGGACTCAATTGATGGTAATGAGGAACCTATAATGCGCTGTGCAGTTTTCACCACCTTCTGTAGTGATTTCCGCTCTGCCACAGTACAGTTTCCGTACCAAGCGGTGATACAGTAGGTCAATGTACTTTCAATGGTACCCCGGTAAAAGTTTTCCAGAGTCTGGTGGGATAGCTTGACTTTCCTTAGTCTCCGCAAGAAAAAGAGACGCTGGTGGGCCTTCTTTATGAGGGATGATGTGTTTAGGGTCCAGGAGATGAACAGATGAACCTGTCCTGGGGAGAGGCGCACCATGCTGCCAGGGATCGGATGAAATGGAGAGCGCTCATTGAAGCCTTATGTCCCATAGGGGACGAAGAGGAGTAACTAATGGGTCCATTTGGAACCCCCTCAAGGAACCATGAGGGTCCCTGGATCACACCTTTGAGAGCCACTGCTTTAAAGGAGCATTCAGTGATTTGGGTGATTTGGAAAACCACCCAGTCCGCCCCGGTAACTAAATGTGCACATGCACGCTCTACAGTGGGGGGAAGTGGAACAGGCCAACAGCATGTGCACCAAGGCCCGCCCCCACTCGATCATGATTGGAGGAAGGCCCCTCTCATCCTGATTGGATGAAGGCTTTGCCACCCGCCACCAAAACTGAAACTAGGGTTTTTTGACCCAAGGGGCTCACTGGGGACAGGGAGGAACTCCTTATATGGTCAGCACACTCTATAGTAGAGAGAATAATCCAGAAAAAAAGAAATAATAAGTGATATTTGAATTAAGTCAAATCACTGAATATACCTTTAAATAAATATATAACTAATATAGAGCATATTTGATAAAATTTAGGAGCATAACTTTTTTGTTATAGATTATTTTGACATCTGAATTTAATTCAAACAGAACCACGCACGACACATGCACGACGTGCACGTGCGCATGTGTCCTTTTTTTGGTAATTCAGAATATGGTATGCCTACTGGAAGTGGATTAATGCGGCTCAGATTAATGTTTGAATAGGCTACAAACATGGCATTTCATGCCATTCTGAGCATAAATACCACTAATAACCCAGTGCACGTGTACGTGTACCGCGGATTAACATGTAGGCTGTTTCTACAATGAGAGGCCTCGCCTTGCCTTGGTTAGCTTCCGCGGCTAGCATCCATATAGGATGCTAGCCGCGGAAGCTAACCAAGGCAAAAAAAGGTAAAATATTTTGAAATAATTTTAATCAAATCTCGTAGATGTGTATTCCACTCTTATACATAACTTGAGAAAATGGCCACAGATCGGATTAAAATGCTTTTTATTAAATAATACGGGATGCATGTGTGCTAATACCCATCCGTGCAAAATTCTAACATCCGTAGCCCTGGGGGTGAGCACTTTAGATTTTAAATCTGAACTTTCATGTACACGTTAGCTTTGTAAATGTAGCAAGGCGCTCAAATCAGTGGGAAGGTCTGCCTTCTGGTAGACTGATGGTTTAATTTACAGTGGAAGTTGGAGGAAATGTGTGTCTAAAGTGTTTACTTCCTTGTAGTACAACAGAGGAAACACTGCATGGAAAATGTTGAAAAAGTTCAACATTTAATGGATTTCTTTCATTTTATCTTTTGCCTAAAGAAGAGCTTTCCCCTGAACATCAGGAGAGGAGGTCCAGTCTGGTCCAGGAGGAACCAGAGTCTTTACAGATTAAACAGAAGCTACTTCAAAGACCAGTGGAGGATGATGGGTCAACATTGACATTACTTGCAGTGCAAAGTGATGATGATGGCAGAGAGACAGAGCCTCTAGCCAGCACTTCAACTCAACACATGAATACACAAGCTGATGTAGAGGACTGTGGAACATCACAACCAACTAGTGATAACCAGCTCCTCTCTTTACACTCTTCTGAATCGGACAATAAATGTGACAGTGATGATGAGTGGGAGCCAACTAGTGATAACCAGCTCCTCTCTTTACACTCTTCTCAATCGCACAATAAATCTGACACTGAAGACAGTGATGAGTTAGAGGAGACCAGGGAGGGTCCATCAGATTTAAACACACTAACATCACACAAGACACAAAATGTGAAAGGTCAAGCCTGGTCGTTGAGCAACAAGCTGTCCCAGGTCCTGAAAACAACAAAACAAACTGATTCCACGAGGAGTCGCACAGGGAAGAAAAGGTTTAGTTGTACAGAGTGTGGCAAAATGTGTAATACGAAGGCACAGCTTAACCAGCACATGAGGACTCATACAGGGGAAAAGCCCTTTACTTGTAAAGTTTGTAGCAAAGGCTTTAGTCAAAAGGGTGCTCTAACTTACCACATGAGGACTCATACAGGGGAAAAGCCCTTTACTTGTAATGTTTGTAGCAAAGCCTTTAGGGAAAAGAGTGCTCTAACTTACCACATGAGGACTCATACAGGGGAAAAGCCATTTACTTGTAAAGTTTGTAGCAAAGGCTTTAGTAAAAAGTGTGCTCTAACTTACCACATGAGGACTCATACAGGGGAAAATACCTGTACTTGTAATGTTTGTGGCAAAAGCTTTAGACAAAAGTGTGCTCTAACTTACCACATGAGAACTCATACAGGGGAAAAGCCCTTTACTTGTGAAGTTTGTAGCAACGGCTTTGGTGTTAAATCTAATCTAATGAAGCACATGAGGACTCATACAGGGGAAAAGCCCTTTACCTGTAAAGTCTGTAGCAAAGGCTTTAGACACTTGAGTAGTCTAACTTACCACATGAGTACTCATACAGGAGTAAAGCCCTTTACTTGTAAAGTTTGTAGCAAAGGCTTTGGTGTAAAGGGTGCTCTAACTTACCACATGAAGACTCATACAGGGGAAAAGCCATTTACTTGTAATGTTTGCAGCAAAAGCTTTTGTCATGAATATAATCTAAAAGCGCACATGAAGACTCATACCTTAGAAAAGGGTTTTACATGTGACATTTGTGGAAAAGGCTTTAGGCAAAAGGGTGGTCTAACTTACCACATGAGTACTCATACAGGAGTAAAGCCCTTTACTTGTAAAGTTTGTAACAAAGGCTTTCGTTCAAAGGCTTCTCTAACTTACCACATGGTGACGCATACGGGGGAAAAGCCATTTACTTGTAAAGTCTGTAGCAAAGGCTTTATTCAAAAGAGTAGTCTAACTTACCACATGAGAACTCATACAGGAGTAAAGCCCTTTACTTGTAATGTTTGTAGCAAAGGCTTTAGGGAAAAGGGTGTTCTAACTTACCACATGAGGACTCATACAGGGGAAAATCCCTTTACTTGTAAAGTTTGTAGCAAAGGCTTTGGTAGAAAATGTCATTTAAACGTTCACATGAGGACGAGTCATACAGGGGAAAAGCCCTTTACATGTGAAGTTTGTAGCAACGGCTTTGGTGTTAAATCTAATCTAATGAGGCACATGAGGACTCATACAGGGGAAAAGCCCTTTACTTGTAAAGTTTGTAGCAACGGCTTTGGTGTTAAATCTACTCTAATGAAGCACATGAGGACTCATACAGGGGAAAAGCCCTTTACTTGTAAAGTCTGTAGCAAAGGCTTTGGTCAAAAGAGTAGTCTAACTTACCACATGAGTACTCATACAGGAGTAAAGCCCTTTACTTGTAAAGTTTGTAGCAACGGCTTTGGTGTTAAATCTAATCTAATGAGGCACATGAGGACTCATACAGGGGAAAAGCCCTTTACTTGTAAAGTCTGTAGCAAAGGCTTTAGCCGAAAGAGTAGTCTAACTTACCACATGGTGGCGCATACGGGGGAAAAGCCATTTACTTGTAATGTTTGTAACAAAAGCTTTGCTGCAGTATGTACTCTTAGGACACACATGAAGACGCATACAGGGGAACAACCACTTTAGTTAGAACGTCTGGCAAATGCATTGGTCAATTTCACCTCTACAAGGATTAATACAGGGGAGACACTGTAACGGTAATAATGTTGTGTTCTTTTAACTCTTAAAACATTGCCAAAAACTTCAACCATGATTATTGAAATAAACTGTCATACATTTACACCAATTGCTCCATCACCTCTCTCTTCTGCTGTGTAATGTGTTGGCATGCTTTGAATGAAGAAATAACACTAATTCCATATGTCATAATAACCATATTAAAAAAAGTTTTAGAATAAAACAAATTGCTCCAGCTTTTCCACTGCTGATCATGTCCAGCGCATATAAGAAGCAATTAAGTTATCTGCAAGTTAGCTGACGTGCGACGGGGTGTTCTTTTTTTTAATGTCTGTTTATGTTTGACACATAGATGCGTCGTCACCATGGGAACCAAAAAGCTATGGGAACCCGTCGTCGCCGACTGCTGTTTGCTTAACGATTTTGACAGATTGCGTTATAGCTGCCGTACCTCCGCCTAGCTGACCGGTCCTGAAAACCGTCGTTGCTTAACTGTCTCTGTATGTATTTATCATTTTATTTTACCGACTGCATGGGATGGCGGTCATTGCGCTGTCACAGTAATGTAGCTTTGGGAGTGTATAGCCAAATGGACCCGCTCAAACAGCACATGACGGTGCATGTGTTGGCGCAAACGCACGTAACGTTGTTTGGGACTCGAAAAACCCTGTTGTATTAGTCTGGCACGGCAAAGGAGGTGTTGGAGGAGAGGAGTGTGTTCAATGTTGTTCCGAAATGCCATGCACCCCCCAGAAATGTTCCCCGTGTGGCTCTGCTCTGCTGCGAGATGCGGTTTAATCCCAAAAGGGCAGTGGCGTGCACAGATAGACACTAGGGGGTGCTAGAGCACGCCCTTTTGGCAACGTGCCCTTTTGAAACCCCCCCCTTTAAAAAAAAAATTGTACACTGTACAGTATGTGGACCATGGTGACATTGATCAATTCTTGATAAAAAAGCTTCTAATATATTATTTAGGCCCCAGAATCTATAAATCTCACACTATTAAGGCAACCGGCCGGTTCCACGCGCTGCACAAGGTGCCCTTTTTCCCCTTGAGCACCTGCCCCTCTAAATGTCTGCACGCCACTGCAAAAGGGGAGGTATCGTGTCGGTGCACGGGCCTGATGCACGCATGCAGAACGCATGTTCTGTGTTCTGTCTGTTTGACTCAATGCTTTTCCAATGGGAGTCGCATGGTTTGGCCAAACATTTGTATTCTGTACGTGTGTATGAGGCCTCAGACACTTTCTGACAACAGACACTTTCTGACACCTGACAGCGTTTCTTAAAGTTTGTGTGTTATGCATACAAAGGAATGTACATGCTCATAGCAAAGGACATATCAAAATATCATACATCTTCAGTGAGAATGTACAAACATTCCAGGGTCATTCCATACATGTTCCAACTCGGATACCTTTACATCTCTGACAACTAATACAACAGATATTGTTGTGGTTGATGAAGAGTCCAGAGAAGTGTCTGTATTAGAGATAGCTTGCACCTTTGACCATAGCCTAGAGGAAGCCATCTGAGAGCTGGGCTATAGGTGCAGACTATTTGTCTTTATATTTGGCAGCCTAGGGCATACGCACAGACTGGTTGTTGGAGGGTTCCAACAACTTGGGATGCCCAAAAAGGCTGGCAAAGTATTGTCTCTGCTATAATTGGCAGCCGTCATATATGGCGGAGACGCTGTTACTTATACCCATAGAGTACTGAGTGACATGCCTGTTGTATCATGAAAACACATGCCATGATTTTGCAGATGTAACTCTAATGCACCTATAATATTTGTGTCCTTGTATGCATAGCCTTTGTGTGGACATAAATAAATGGTTAAAATGTGTGTGTGTGCACAATTATAAATGATCTGCAGCTACTGTTTGTTTGTTCTATTCTTTGTGCTGTCTGGTGATGCGTACACATACACGTGCTCGGGTACCAGAATATGGGGTGCTAAGATGATTATAAATTATCTGCAGCTATTCTTATCACACCATAGCACAAGATGACACTATTATACAATCATAGGCTATTTCTCAGGCGTTCCACGTTTCATATTTTCTGCAAAATCTTCTTTATGTTTACGTCCTTCACTTCGATCCCTTCATTCTAGGCCAGTGTGTGGAGTCCAGCCTGCAAGTGAACATGAGTTCTCCACAACCAGCCTGCACTGGACAGGAACAGGAACCTGACGACCACCTGGAAAGTAAGCATTAAATGTTGTCTTTGCTAAAAAATGTCTTCTAAATCCTGACAGTTTTCTGAAATACCGGTACCTCATGTTTCTGTATCAGTGGTGCTCAATATTTCAAGGACCCCAAAAATGATTGTATTTTGCCCCCGGCCCCCATCTGAAAATATGTTATTCCAGGAACCCCTCAGAAGCAAATATTTTAGTTAAAAACGTTCACTCTGAGAGAATACATATTCAATGATTTGTGCCACATTTTCACGATTATTCAAAAATAGCAGACCTACAAGCTCGTAGGCACCGAGTGCCGCGCTATGAGCTTGTAGATCTGCTATTTTTCAATAGCTAAAGCATAACATGATGCTTAAAACACCAAAAGGGGTTCCCGCCCAGAATGGGTTAATTGATATTAATGTATTTGTGCATTACATTCCCCCTTTGACATGAATGGGAAATTGTGGAGACTGTAAGCCCTATAGTTACAAAACTTGGAGGGGAGGTTTATAATAATTCTACAATGAATTGACTTTATATTCATGTTTTTGATAAATGAGGATACCCGTAAATCCTCTAATAGTGGCCCAGGCTTTAATTTGTTTCAACTGTAGCGGGTACTCGGGAAGCAGGTTTTAATTGATAGGAGGTTTTAGAGAGCAGCTTATATTTCTATTTTTAAATGGATCACAATTAATTAATCAACATTGTGTATTAGTTTTGACCCAGTAAAATGTACTGGGTTAATTTATTGAAATCAAATACTGTATGAAATTAGCAGGTGTGGTTTGGGCGTTACAATAATAAAACCAATCACCGTCACGCTTACATTGGACACCCAGCGTTTGCTTCATAGGGTCTAGCCTTTGATTGCCTTTCAATAAAACCATACTTGATATACATAAGTAGGCTATCACCTACATGTAGGGGTGAGAGAGATGGTGTTAAAGGAGAATTCCATACTAGGCTTTCTTACCTTTTATTTGTAGTTGTTACATCCCCACCAAAGAGGTCCAGGTGTTATTTTGTGCAAAAGCGCATTATTGCGCTTTGGGTACGTCTTTGGGTACTCAGAAAAGCGCTATATAAGTTTGAGATTATTTCCCCTACCATAAGCCCTCAATGAATTGCATTGAATTGCATTGAATTGAATGGGGCTATGGGGTGTTTGTATACATCCTCTCTTCATAATGTAAATAGTATCCCAAGCGGCACACTTTACTACTTATTTCCATGGAAATAAGCAAATTAGCACAAAAACCCAACCCCCATTGAGGGCTTATGGTAGGGGAAATAGCCAATAATGCACTTTTGCACAAAATAACACCTGGACATCTTTGGTGGGGATGTAACAACTACAAATAAAGGTAAGAAAGCCTTCTAGTATGGAATTCTCCTTTAAATATCGTTGAGACCATACAATGTCTCCCCGATATGCCTTTTCAGAGATATTGTGGTGATACAGTACATTCTATGATTTGACCACTACATGTTACTGATCATAGAGAATACTATTGTAATCTAGGGCATTAAGCAACTAGTCGACTAGTCGACTAATAAATCCACTAGTCGACCTTGTTGGTACTAGTTGATAAGAAAAAAAAAGAAGAAAAATAATTTTTTATTTTTATTTTTTTCCCCGATTTTGTAGGCCTCAAGATCAGGTAGATTATAGTTCTAGTCAACATGTACACAGTTTTTCAATGTACAAATATTTATTTCCAAAAAATATATATATATACTTTTTTATTTTTTAAATTTATTTTATTTTTTTTACATAATAGGTAGTTAAACAACTAGTCGACTAGTGACATCGGCAGGGCCGGCAATATAAGCGGTCCCTTAGGGCCACAACCACTGAGGGGGCCACATCCCAGGTATAAGCGGTCTCTTAGGGCCACAACCACTGAGGGGGCCACATCCCAGGTATAAGCGGTCCCTTAGGGCCACAACCACTGAGGGGGCCACATCCCAGGTATAAGCGGTCCCTTAGGGCCACAACCACTGAGGGGGCCACATCCCAGGTATAAGCGGTCCCTTAGGGCCACAACCACTGAGGGGGCCACATCCCAGGTATAAGCGGTCCCTTAGGGCCACAACCACTGAGGGGGCCACATCCCAATATAAGCGGTCCCTTAGGGCCACAACCACTGAGGGGGCCACATCCCAGGGAGAAGATTATTATTATTTGTATGTATCCCCTATCCCATACATGGGCTACTGGCAGCCTGGGGGCCACATGTGGCCCTCACCTTCACTTAATGCGGCCCGCAGCTTAATATTGGAATACTGATATTTTTGATTTCAGCTATTACAATTCCAAACATGCAAGCATGACCCGCTTTAATTACTTCGGTCTATATTAGTAGCTTAATGACTAGTACTAGTCTTTTTTTTTATGTCCAATGTATTTGCATTTAAGTTCATAAAGTTAAAGGTATATTCAGTGATTTCACTTAATTCAAATATCACTTTTTTTGTTTTGTGTTGAGTGTGCTGACCATATATGGAGTTCCTCCCTGTCCCCAGTTAACCCCTGGGGTAAAAAAAAACCTTAGGTTTCGTTTGTGACTAGGTGGCCCAGCCCATCCAAACAGGAAAGAGATGGGCCTTCCGCCAAGCATGATCGAGCGGGGGCGGGCCTTGGTGTGTGTGCTGTTGGCCTGTTGCGTGTCCCCCCCACTGTAGTGCGTGCATGTGCACATCTTGTTACCCGGGCGGACCGTTTTTTTCCCCAAATCACCCAAATTACTGAATTCTCCTTTAATAAGAACATATAAATGTATTTGAAATTAAATAAAAATGTTAATTTTCAGGATTCCAATTCAGAAATACCGGTAGCTAAAAATAATTCAGGATTCCAATTTAAAATTAGCAAAAATAGCAGATCTACAAGCTCTAAACACGTCGCAGTTTGAGCTTGTAGATCAGCTATTTTTGACTATATGCATTGTGACAAAGAAAACATTATCACAACATTAACACGTTACTGCCCAGCCGAAATAAGCAGAGCAGAAGGGTCACTCCAACCCGAGCTGGAAGTTAGGCTTACCATACGTCCTCTTTTGGGGGGCTGTCCGGGCAGTCCGAGGGGGGTTTATAAATTCCTTCAAATGTCCAGGGTTTTACATGTATGGCCTGTAGTGTATCGCTACACTCACAGACCATTCAGACCAATGTGTATTACAATGCACGTTCAGTGGTTCGTAGTGGAAAAACACTGAGAGGTGGACTTTCAGCCCGAACCCCAGATTGTGTATTATTCATAACTGCATGCGCTGCGTGCTGACAGAACTGGTCCCGACCGCAGATCAGAGAAAGGCTCGCTGTCTGCAGATAGACTGTTGTGTTGTTCTGCTCTCCGTGAGGAAAGCTTGAAAAGAACTATCTCATCATTGACATGCAAAAAAAGTAGGCTACTGTTTTCTTAGCTTTGTGACTGACCAATGAGAAGCAGATTGTATTGTCTGCAAAGGAACTATGTGTCTGTCACAAATAAAAGTTCTGTCCTGCAAGCCCATGTAAAAAAAAAGGGTCCATTTGGTTCCATTTGTACTAGTACACTCTCAGAGTTACAGACCTGTAAGGGTCCATTTGGTTCCATTTGTACACTCTCAGAGTTACAGACCTGTAAGGGTCCATTTGGTTCCATTTGTACTAGTACACTCTCAGAGTTACAGACCTGTAAGGGTCCATTTGGTTCCATTTGTACTCTCAGAGTTACATACCTATAATGGGTCCATTCTGGGAGGCCCAAAACCACCTGGCGCAGAACTGTGACGCAGGAACTGGAACAGATGAACCTGTCCTGGGGAGAGGCGCACCATGCTGCCAGGGATCGGATGAAATGGAGAGCGCTCATTGAAGCCTTATGTCCCATAGGGGACGAAGAGGAGTAACTAATGGGTCCATTTGGAACCCCCTCAAGGAACCATGAGGGTCCCTGGATCACACCTTTGAGAGCCACTGCTTTAAAGGAGAATTCAGTGATTTGGGTGATTTGGAAAACCACCCAGTCCGCCCCGGTAACTAAATGTGCACATGCACGCTCTACAGTGGGGGGAAGTGCAACAGGCCAACAGCATGTGCACCAAGGCCCGCCCCCACTCGATCATGATTGGAGGAAGGCCCCTCTCATCCTGATTGGATGAAGGCTTTGCCACCCGCCACCAAAACTGAAACTAGGGTTTTTTGACCCCAGGGGCTCACTGGGGACAGGGAGGAACTCCTTATATTGTCAGCACACTCTATAGTAGAGAGAATTATCCAGAAAAAAAGAAATAATAAGTGATATTTGAATTAAGTCAAATCACTGAATATACCTTTAAATAAATATATAACTAATATAGAGCATATTTGATAAAATTTAGGAGCATAACTTTTTTGTTATAGATTATTTTGACATCTGAATTTAATTCAAACAGAACCATGCACGACGTGCACGCGCGCATGTGTCCTCTTTTTGGTAATTCAGAATATGGTATGCCTACTGGAAGTGGATTAATGCGGCTCAGATTAATGTTTTAATAGGCTACAAACATGGCATTTCATGCCATAACCCAGTGTACGTGTACCGCGGATTATCATGTAGGCTGTTTCTACAATGAGAGGCCTCGCCTTGCCTTGGTTAGCTTCCGCGGCTAGCATCCATATAGGATGCTAGCCGCGGAAGCTAACCAAGGCAAAAAAAGGTAAAATATTTTGAAATTTTAATCAAATCTCGTAGATGTGTATTCCACTCTTATACATAACTTGAGAAAATGGCCACAGATCGGATTAAAATGCTTTTTATTAAAGAATACGGGATGCATGTGTGCTAATACCCATCCGTGCAAAATTCTAACATCCGTAGCCCTGGGGGTGAGCACTTTTGATTTGAAATCTGAACTTTCATGTACACGTTAGCTTTGTAAATGTAGCAAGACGCTCAAATCAGTGGGAAGGTCTGCCTTCTGGTAGACTGATGGTTTAATTTACAGTGGAAGTTGGAGGAAATGTGTGTCTAAAGTGTTTACTTCCTTGTAGTACAACAGAGGAAACACTGCATGGAAAATGTTGAAAAAGTTCAACATTTAATGGATTTCTTTAATTTTATCTTTTGCCTAAAGAAGAGCTTTCCCCTGAACATCAGGAGAGGAGGTCCAGTCTGGTCCAGGAGGAACCAGAGTCTCTACAGATTAAACAGAAGCTACTTCAAAGACCAGTGGAGGATGATGGGTCAACATTGACATTACTTGCAGTGCAAAGTGATGATGATGATGATGATGGCAGAGAGACAGAGCCTCTATCCAGCACTTCAACTCAACACATGAATACACAAGCTGATGTAGAGGACTGTGGAACATCACAACCAACTAGTGATAACCAGCTCCTCTCTTTACACTCTTCTGAATCGGACAATGAATGTGACAGTGATGATGAGTGGGAGCCAACTAGTGATAACCAGCTCCTCTCTTTACACTCTTCTGAATCGGACAATACATGTGACAGTGATGATGAGTGGGAGCCAACTAGTGATAACCAGCTCCTCTCTTTACACTCTTCTCAATCGGACAATGAATCTGACACTGAAGACAGTGATGAGTTAGATGAGACCAGGGAGGGTCCATCAGATTTAAACACACTGACATCACCCAAGACACAAAATGTGAAAGGTCAAACCTGGTCGTTGAGCAACAAGCTGTCCCAGGACCTGAAAACACCAAAACAAACTGATTCCACGAGGAGTCACACAGGGAAGAAAAGGTTTAGTTGTACAGAGTGTGGCAAAATGTGTAATACGAAGGCACAGCTTAACCAGCACATGAGGACTCATACAGGTGAAAAGCCCTTTACTTGTAAAGTTTGTAGCAAAGGCTTTGGTATAAAAAGTAATTTAAAAGTTCACATGAGGACGATTCATACAGGGGAAAAGCCCTTTACTTGTAAAGTTTGTAGCAAAGGCTTTGGTCAAAAGGGTGCTCTAACTTACCACATGAGGACTCATACAGGGGAAAAGCCATTTACTTGTAATGTTTGCAGCAAAGGCTTTAGGCAAAAGGTTGCTCTAACTGACCACATGAGGACTCATACAGGGGATAAGCCGTTTAATTGTAAAGTTTGTATCAAATGCTTTGGTGCTAAATCTTCTCTAAAAGTTCACATGAGGACTCATACCTTAGAAAAAGGTTTTACATGTGACATTTGTGGAAAAGGCTTTAGGCAAAAGGGTGCTCTAACTTACCACATGAGGACTCATACAGGGGAAAAGCCCTGTACTTGTAATGTTTGTGGCAAAGGCTTTAGGCAAAAGGGTGATCTAACTGACCACATGAGAATTCATACAGGGGAAAAGCCCTTTACTTGCAAAGTTTGTAGCAAAGGCTTTAGACTAAAGAGTGCTCTACCTTACCACATGAGGACTCATGCAGGGGAAAAGCCATTTACTTGTAATGTTTGCAGCAAAGGCTTTAGGGTAAAGGGTGCTCTAACTGACCACATGAGGACTCATACAGGGGAAAAGCCATTTACTTGTAAAGTTTGTATCAAATGCTTTGGTGCTAAATCTTCTCTAAAAGTTCACATGAGGACTCATACAGGGGAAAAGGCATTTACTTGTAAAGTTTGTAGCAAAGGCTTTGGTGTTAAATGTAATCTAATGGAGCACATGAGGACTCATACAGGGGAAAAGCCCTTTACTTGTAAAGTTTGTAGCAAAGGCTTTAGCAAAAAGAGTAGTCTAACTTTCCACATGGTGACTCATACAGGAGAATAGCCCTTTACTTGTAAAGTTTGTAACAAAGGCTTTTGTGCAAAGGCTTCTCTAACTTTCCACATGGTGACTCATACAGGGGAAAAGCCATTTACTTGTAATGTTTGTAACAAAAGCTTTGTTGCAGTATGTACTCTTAGGAAACACATGAAGACGCATACAGGGGAACAACCACTTTAGTTAGAGCTTCTGTCAAATGCATTGGTCAATTTCACCTCTGATACGAGGATTCATACAGGGGAGACACTGTAACGGTAATAATGTTGTGTTCTTTTAACACTTAAAACGTTGCCAAAAACTTCAACCATGTTTATTGAAATAAACTGTCATACATTTACACCGATTGCTCCATCACCTCTCTTCTGCTGTGTAATGTGTTGGCATGCTTTAAATGAAGAAATAACACTAATTCCATATGTCATAATAACCATATTAAAACTGTTTTAGAATAACACAAATTGCTCCATTCTTTCCACTGCTGATCATGTCCAGCGCATGTAAGAAGCAATTAAGTTACCTGCAAGTTAGCTGACGTGCGACGGGGTGTTCTTTTTTTAATGTCTGTGTTTATGTTTGACACATGCTGCATAGATGCGTCGTCACCATGGGAACCAAAAAGCTATGGGACGGCTGTTTGCTTAACGATTTGACAGCTACGGTGATTGCGTCATAGCTGCCGTACTTCCACCTAGCGGACCGGTCCTGAAAACCGTCGTTGCTTAAAGTCCCTATTGTGCGAGTTGGTGAAGGCTGCCGAAAGAGGCCTAGTACTTTGGTCCTATGAATACCGGTAGAATGATCAATCAATCACCAATTAAATTCATTAATTTACTAGGGCCTTATCCGTTCTAATATATGAACAGGAAATGATGTACAGTGCTTTGTGGGTAATGATATATAATGGATCACATTGAGTGGGAGGGAATTCTTAACGGATGATCTTGGGAAGTTGGGTTGAACTTGAGCACGAAATTAATGTTATTATATAAGATAGATAGATTGTCATGGATAGATAGATATCTGTCATTTACTGCCTCTGTATGTATTTATCATATTATTTTACCGATGGCACGGTCATTGCGCTGTCACAGTAATGTAGCTTTGGGAGTGTATAGCCTATATATAGAATGTATATGATTTTAATATGAATATGATATGAATATTGCAGAATAATATACTGTAAAACTTTCTCTTTCTTTATCTATATGGTCCAGTCCTGTATGGGTTGGTGCTGAGAAATGCACTCTCGAGTTGCGAGATCAAATTAATGATTTGGTGTGTGTGTGTGTGTGTGTGTGTGTGTGTGTGTGTGTGTGTGTGTGTGTGTGTACTGCACTCAATGAGGACATTATCACATTCACAGTTAAGGCCAGACTACAAGTCCTTCCCACCAGACTCAATCTTTCCATCTGGTTCCCCACCACTCAGGTCCCTCATTGCTTGCACCACAGAACAGACCACTGAAACACTGTCACACATCTTCAATGGATGTTATGCATACAAAGGAATGTACATTGCACGCCATGATAGAATAGTGGAACTCATAGCAAAGGACATATCAAAATATCATACATCTTCAGTGAGAATGTACAAACATTCCAGGGTCATTCCATACATGTTCCAACTCTGAGATAACTCGGATACCTTTACATCTCCGACAACTAATACACCAGATAGTGTCGTGGTTGATGAAGAGTCCAGAGAAGTGTCTGTATTAGAGATAGCCTGCACCTTTGACCATAGCCTAGAGCAACCTTCGACCTCACGCGTGCGGACTCGGCCCCCAGCCTGGTACCCTAGTCAAAATATGGCCCTCGAGGAAAATTAATTGGGGAACCCTGGCCTAGAGGAAGCCTTTATGACCAAGGTCATAAAATACCAACCACTTAATAACATAACATCTCAGATCTGGGCTATAGGTGCAGACTATTTGTCTTTATATTTGGCAGCCAGCTAGGGCATACGCACACCGCACAGACTGGTTGTTGGAGTGTTCCAACAACTTGGGATGCCCAAGAAGGAGGCAAAAAGGCTGGCAAAGTATTGTGTCTCTGCTATAATTGGCAGCGTCATATATGGCAGAGACGCTGTTACTTATACCCATAGAGTACTGAGTGACATGCCTGTTGTATCATGAAAACACATGCCATGATTTTGCAGATGTAACTCTAATGCACCTATAATATTTGTGTCCTTGTATGCATATCCTTTGTGTGGACATAAATAAATGGTTTAAAATGTGTGTGTGCACAATTATAAATGATCTGCAGCTACTGTTTGTTCTATTCTTTGTGCTGTCTGGTGATGCGTACACATACACGTGCTTGGGTACCAGAATATGGGGTTCTAAGATGATTATAAATTATCTGCAGCTATTCTTATCACACCATAGCACAAGATGACACTATTATACAATCATAGGCTATTTCTCAGGCGTTCCACGTTTCATATTTTCTGCAAAATCGTCTTTATGTTTACGTCCTTCACTTCGATCCCTTCATTCCAGACCAGTGTGTGGAGTCCAGCCTGCAGGTGAACATGAGTTCTCCACAACCAGCCTGCACTGGACAGGGACAGGAACCTGACGACCACCTGGAAAGTAAGCATTAAATGTTGTCTTTGCTAAAGAATGTCAAGAATTCTAAATCCTGACAGTTTTCTGAAATACCGGTACCTCATGTTTCTGTATCAGTGGTGCTCAATATTTCAAGGACCCCAAAAATGATATGTATTTGGCCCCCGACCCCCATCTGAAAATATTCCAGGAACCCCTCAGAAGCAAATATTTGAGTTAAAAACGTTCACTCTGAGAGAATACATATTCAATGATTTGTGCCACATTTTCACGATTATTCAAAAATAGCAGACCTACAAGCTGGTAGGCACCGAGTGCCGTGCTATGAGCTTGTAGATCTGCTATTTTTCAATAGCTAAAGCATAACATGATGCTTAAAACACAAAAAGGGGTTCCCGCCCAGAATGGGTTAATTGATATTAATGTATTTGTGCATTACATTCCCCCTTTGACATGAATGGGAAATTGTGGAGACTGTAAGCCCTATAGTTACGAAACTTGGAGGGGAGGTTTTTAATAATTCTAAAATGAATTAACTTTATATTCATGTTTTTGATAAATTAGGATACCCGTAAATCCTCTAATAGTGGCCCAGGCTTAAATTTGTTTCAACTGTAGCGGGTACTCGGGTAGCAGGTTTTTATTGATAGGAGGTTTTAGAGAGCAGCTTATATTTCTATTTTTAAATGGATCACAATTAATTAATCAACATTGTATTAGTTTTGACCCAGTAAAATGTACTGGGTTAATTTATTGAAATCAAATACTGTATGAAATTAGCAGGTGTGGTTTGGGCGTTACAATAATAAAACCAATCACCGTCACGCTTACATTGGACACCCGGCGTTTGCTTCATAGGGTCTAGCCTTTGATTGCCTTTCAATAAAACCATACTTGATATACATACTGTAAGTACATGTAGGGGTGAGAGAGATGGTGTTAAAGGAGAATTCCATACTAGGCTTTCTTACCTTTTTATTTGTAGTTGTTACATCCCCACCAAAGAGGTCCAGGTGTTATTTTGTGCAAAAGCGCTCAATGAATTGCATTGAATTGAATGGGGCTATGGGGTGTTTGTATACATCCTTTCTTCATAATGTAAATAGTATCCCAAGCGGCACACTTTACTACTTATTTCCATGGAAATAAGCGAATTAGCACAAAAACCCAACCCCCATTGAGGGCTTATGGTAGGGGAAATAGCCAATAATGCACTTTTGCACAAAATAACACCTGGACCTCTTTGGTGGGGACGTAACAACTATAACTATAAATATCGTTGAGACCATACAATGTCTCCCCGATATGCCTTTTCAGAGATATTGTGGTGATACAGTACATTCTATGATTTGACCACTACATGTTACTGATCATAGAGAATATTATTGTAATCCGTTAGCTATTTCCAGCACAATGAAAGCGAATGACATCGGCAGGGCCGGCAATATAAGCGGTCGCTTAGGGCCACAACCACTGAGGGGGCCACATCCCAGGGAGAATATAAGCGGTCGCTTAGGGCCACAACCACTGAGGGGGCCACATCCCAGGGAGAAGATTATTATTATTTGTATGTATCCCCTGTTCCATACATGGGCTACTGGAGGCCCTCACCTTCACTTAATGCGGCCCGCAGCTTAATATTGGAATACTGATATTTTTGATTTCAGCTATTACAATTCCAAACATGCAAGCATGACCCGCTTTAATTACTTCGGTCTATATTAGTAGCTTAATGACTAGTACTAGTCTTTTTTTTTATGTCCAATGTATTTGCATTTAAGTTCATAAAGTTAAAGGTATATTCAGTGATTTCACTTAATTCAAATATCACTTTTTTTGTTTTGTGTTGAGTGTGCTGACCATATATGGAGTTCCTCCCTGTCCCCAGTTAACCCCTGGGGTAAAAAAAAACCTTAGGTTTCGTTTGTGACTAGGTGGCCCAGCCCATCCAAACAGGAAAGAGATGGGCCTTCCGCCAAGCATGATCGAGCGGGGGCGGGCCTTGGTGTGTGTGCTGTTGGCCTGTTGCGTGTCCCCCCCACTGTAGTGCGTGCATGTGCACATCTTGTTACCCGGGCGGACCGTTTTTTTCCCCAAATCACCCAAATTACTGAATTCTCCTTTAATAAGAACATATAAATGTATTTGAAATTAAATAAAAATGTTAATTTTCAGGATTCCAATTCAGAAATACCGGTAGCTAAAAATAATTCAGGATTCCAATTTAAAATTAGCAAAAATAGCAGATCTACAAGCTCTAAACACGTCGCAGTTTGAGCTTGTAGATCAGCTATTTTTGACTATATGCATTGTGACAAAGAAAACATTATCACAACATTAACACGTTACTGCCCAGCCGAAATAAGCAGAGCAGAAGGGTCACTCCAACCCGAGCTGGAAGTTAGGCTTACCATACGTCCTCTTTTGGGGGGCTGTCCGGGCAGTCCGAGGGGGGTTTATAAATTCCTTCAAATGTCCAGGGTTTTACATGTATGGCCTGTAGTGTATCGCTACACTCACAGACCATTCAGACCAATGTGTATTACAATGCACGTTCAGTGGTTCGTAGTGGAAAAACACTGAGAGGTGGACTTTCAGCCCGAACCCCAGATTGTGTATTATTCATAACTGCATGCGCTGCGTGCTGACAGAACTGGTCCCGACCGCAGATCAGAGAAAGGCTCGCTGTCTGCAGATAGACTGTTGTGTTGTTCTGCTCTCCGTGAGGAAAGCTTGAAAAGAACTATCTCATCATTGACATGCAAAAAAAGTAGGCTACTGTTTTCTTAGCTTTGTGACTGACCAATGAGAAGCAGATTGTATTGTCTGCAAAGGAACTATGTGTCTGTCACAAATAAAAGTTCTGTCCTGCAAGCCCATGTAAAAAAAAAGGGTCCATTTGGTTCCATTTGTACTAGTACACTCTCAGAGTTACAGACCTGTAAGGGTCCATTTGGTTCCATTTGTACACTCTCAGAGTTACAGACCTGTAAGGGTCCATTTGGTTCCATTTGTACTAGTACACTCTCAGAGTTACAGACCTGTAAGGGTCCATTTGGTTCCATTTGTACTCTCAGAGTTACATACCTATAATGGGTCCATTCTGGGAGGCCCAAAACCACCTGGCGCAGAACTGTGACGCAGGAACTGGAACAGATGAACCTGTCCTGGGGAGAGGCGCACCATGCTGCCAGGGATCGGATGAAATGGAGAGCGCTCATTGAAGCCTTATGTCCCATAGGGGACGAAGAGGAGTAACTAATGGGTCCATTTGGAACCCCCTCAAGGAACCATGAGGGTCCCTGGATCACACCTTTGAGAGCCACTGCTTTAAAGGAGAATTCAGTGATTTGGGTGATTTGGAAAACCACCCAGTCCGCCCCGGTAACTAAATGTGCACATGCACGCTCTACAGTGGGGGGAAGTGCAACAGGCCAACAGCATGTGCACCAAGGCCCGCCCCCACTCGATCATGATTGGAGGAAGGCCCCTCTCATCCTGATTGGATGAAGGCTTTGCCACCCGCCACCAAAACTGAAACTAGGGTTTTTTGACCCCAGGGGCTCACTGGGGACAGGGAGGAACTCCTTATATTGTCAGCACACTCTATAGTAGAGAGAATTATCCAGAAAAAAAGAAATAATAAGTGATATTTGAATTAAGTCAAATCACTGAATATACCTTTAAATAAATATATAACTAATATAGAGCATATTTGATAAAATTTAGGAGCATAACTTTTTTGTTATAGATTATTTTGACATCTGAATTTAATTCAAACAGAACCATGCACGACGTGCACGCGCGCATGTGTCCTCTTTTTGGTAATTCAGAATATGGTATGCCTACTGGAAGTGGATTAATGCGGCTCAGATTAATGTTTTAATAGGCTACAAACATGGCATTTCATGCCATAACCCAGTGTACGTGTACCGCGGATTATCATGTAGGCTGTTTCTACAATGAGAGGCCTCGCCTTGCCTTGGTTAGCTTCCGCGGCTAGCATCCATATAGGATGCTAGCCGCGGAAGCTAACCAAGGCAAAAAAAGGTAAAATATTTTGAAATTTTAATCAAATCTCGTAGATGTGTATTCCACTCTTATACATAACTTGAGAAAATGGCCACAGATCGGATTAAAATGCTTTTTATTAAAGAATACGGGATGCATGTGTGCTAATACCCATCCGTGCAAAATTCTAACATCCGTAGCCCTGGGGGTGAGCACTTTTGATTTGAAATCTGAACTTTCATGTACACGTTAGCTTTGTAAATGTAGCAAGACGCTCAAATCAGTGGGAAGGTCTGCCTTCTGGTAGACTGATGGTTTAATTTACAGTGGAAGTTGGAGGAAATGTGTGTCTAAAGTGTTTACTTCCTTGTAGTACAACAGAGGAAACACTGCATGGAAAATGTTGAAAAAGTTCAACATTTAATGGATTTCTTTAATTTTATCTTTTGCCTAAAGAAGAGCTTTCCCCTGAACATCAGGAGAGGAGGTCCAGTCTGGTCCAGGAGGAACCAGAGTCTCTACAGATTAAACAGAAGCTACTTCAAAGACCAGTGGAGGATGATGGGTCAACATTGACATTACTTGCAGTGCAAAGTGATGATGATGATGATGATGGCAGAGAGACAGAGCCTCTATCCAGCACTTCAACTCAACACATGAATACACAAGCTGATGTAGAGGACTGTGGAACATCACAACCAACTAGTGATAACCAGCTCCTCTCTTTACACTCTTCTGAATCGGACAATGAATGTGACAGTGATGATGAGTGGGAGCCAACTAGTGATAACCAGCTCCTCTCTTTACACTCTTCTGAATCGGACAATACATGTGACAGTGATGATGAGTGGGAGCCAACTAGTGATAACCAGCTCCTCTCTTTACACTCTTCTCAATCGGACAATGAATCTGACACTGAAGACAGTGATGAGTTAGATGAGACCAGGGAGGGTCCATCAGATTTAAACACACTGACATCACCCAAGACACAAAATGTGAAAGGTCAAACCTGGTCGTTGAGCAACAAGCTGTCCCAGGACCTGAAAACACCAAAACAAACTGATTCCACGAGGAGTCACACAGGGAAGAAAAGGTTTAGTTGTACAGAGTGTGGCAAAATGTGTAATACGAAGGCACAGCTTAACCAGCACATGAGGACTCATACAGGTGAAAAGCCCTTTACTTGTAAAGTTTGTAGCAAAGGCTTTGGTATAAAAAGTAATTTAAAAGTTCACATGAGGACGATTCATACAGGGGAAAAGCCCTTTACTTGTAAAGTTTGTAGCAAAGGCTTTGGTCAAAAGGGTGCTCTAACTTACCACATGAGGACTCATACAGGGGAAAAGCCATTTACTTGTAATGTTTGCAGCAAAGGCTTTAGGCAAAAGGTTGCTCTAACTGACCACATGAGGACTCATACAGGGGATAAGCCGTTTAATTGTAAAGTTTGTATCAAATGCTTTGGTGCTAAATCTTCTCTAAAAGTTCACATGAGGACTCATACCTTAGAAAAAGGTTTTACATGTGACATTTGTGGAAAAGGCTTTAGGCAAAAGGGTGCTCTAACTTACCACATGAGGACTCATACAGGGGAAAAGCCCTGTACTTGTAATGTTTGTGGCAAAGGCTTAGGCAAAAGGGTGATCTAACTGACCACATGAGAATTCATACAGGGGAAAAGCCCTTTACTTGCAAAGTTTGTAGCAAAGGCTTTAGACTAAAGAGTGCTCTACCTTACCACATGAGGACTCATGCAGGGGAAAAGCCATTTACTTGTAATGTTTGCAGCAAAGGCTTTAGGGTAAAGGGTGCTCTAACTGACCACATGAGGACTCATACAGGGGAAAAGCCATTTACTTGTAAAGTTTGTATCAAATGCTTTGGTGCTAAATCTTCTCTAAAAGTTCACATGAGGACTCATACAGGGGAAAAGGCATTTACTTGTAAAGTTTGTAGCAAAGGCTTTGGTGTTAAATGTAATCTAATGGAGCACATGAGGACTCATACAGGGGAAAAGCCCTTTACTTGTAAAGTTTGTAGCAAAGGCTTTAGCAAAAAGAGTAGTCTAACTTTCCACATGGTGACTCATACAGGAGAATAGCCCTTTACTTGTAAAGTTTGTAACAAAGGCTTTTGTGCAAAGGCTTCTCTAACTTTCCACATGGTGACTCATACAGGGGAAAAGCCATTTACTTGTAATGTTTGTAACAAAAGCTTTGTTGCAGTATGTACTCTTAGGAAACACATGAAGACGCATACAGGGGAACAACCACTTTAGTTAGAGCTTCTGTCAAATGCATTGGTCAATTTCACCTCTGATACGAGGATTCATACAGGGGAGACACTGTAACGGTAATAATGTTGTGTTCTTTTAACACTTAAAACGTTGCCAAAAACTTCAACCATGTTTATTGAAATAAACTGTCATACATTTACACCGATTGCTCCATCACCTCTCTTCTGCTGTGTAATGTGTTGGCATGCTTTAAATGAAGAAATAACACTAATTCCATATGTCATAATAACCATATTAAAACTGTTTTAGAATAACACAAATTGCTCCATTCTTTCCACTGCTGATCATGTCCAGCGCATGTAAGAAGCAATTAAGTTACCTGCAAGTTAGCTGACGTGCGACGGGGTGTTCTTTTTTTAATGTCTGTGTTTATGTTTGACACATGCTGCATAGATGCGTCGTCACCATGGGAACCAAAAAGCTATGGGACGGCTGTTTGCTTAACGATTTGACAGCTACGGTGATTGCGTCATAGCTGCCGTACTTCCACCTAGCGGACCGGTCCTGAAAACCGTCGTTGCTTAAAGTCCCTATTGTGCGAGTTGGTGAAGGCTGCCGAAAGAGGCCTAGTACTTTGGTCCTATGAATACCGGTAGAATGATCAATCAATCACCAATTAAATTCATTAATTTACTAGGGCCTTATCCGTTCTAATATATGAACAGGAAATGATGTACAGTGCTTTGTGGGTAATGATATATAATGGATCACATTGAGTGGGAGGGAATTCTTAACGGATGATCTTGGGAAGTTGGGTTGAACTTGAGCACGAAATTAATGTTATTATATAAGATAGATAGATTGTCATGGATAGATAGATATCTGTCATTTACTGCCTCTGTATGTATTTATCATATTATTTTACCGATGGCACGGTCATTGCGCTGTCACAGTAATGTAGCTTTGGGAGTGTATAGCCTATATATAGAATGTATATGATTTTAATATGAATATGATATGAATATTGCAGAATAATATACTGTAAAACTTTCTCTTTCTTTATCTATATGGTCCAGTCCTGTATGGGTTGGTGCTGAGAAATGCACTCTCGAGTTGCGAGATCAAATTAATGATTTGGTGTGTGTGTGTGTGTGTGTGTGTGTGTGTGTGTGTGTGTGTGTGTGTGTGTGTGTGTGTGTACTGCACTCAATGAGGACATTATCACATTCACAGTTAAGGCCAGACTACAAGTCCTTCCCACCAGACTCAATCTTTCCATCTGGTTCCCCACCACTCAGGTCCCTCATTGCTTGCACCACAGAACAGACCACTGAAACACTGTCACACATCTTCAATGGATGTTATGCATACAAAGGAATGTACATTGCACGCCATGATAGAATAGTGGAACTCATAGCAAAGGACATATCAAAATATCATACATCTTCAGTGAGAATGTACAAACATTCCAGGGTCATTCCATACATGTTCCAACTCTGAGATAACTCGGATACCTTTACCTTTACGTATCAATACGTTTCAATCACTTTTTTATAGCATACTTTCATTCATCTTTTTACCCACCCGGACAATGAAGAACCATCGCCCTATCATTGTTGCTTAGTCCCGCTCACGTGATCAGAAAAAAAACCAAAAAAAAAAAACCCCCTCCCATCCTGAAAACAGGAGGGCGGGCCGCTTTACGTGTAGAAGCCACTAAGCCAGTCTAAAATGGACGCGCCCATGGAATGATCCAGTCGGTGTATGAAAAGAATCAAATTTAACCTAACCTCGCCTCACCAGGCTTTCCTCCAGCTATTGGCTTTCACACAACACTATACTACTCGATTCCCCCCTCCCCTCCTGTTTCTCCTGCAGGAGGAGCCTGCGAGATGGGGGCTCTGTCCTGGCTGGCTCTGTCTCTCGGAAAAAAACAACCGATCGGCATTGCATTGCGTCTGCAACACACATGGACAGATGCATGTTTCCTTCTTCATACTGTAGCGACCAAACGATCCCCGAGCCTACAATACTACGAACTAACCACAGTATCGACGGGCCGCCACGACAAGACAGTGTGCCGTTGGTGGATCACGTATCGCCATGCAGAACCGTCATAATCGGAGATCGCTCGGACGTGTGATTGTAACGCTTTTTTATTCATTATAATTGTAGTGATAAGACCGCAATGAACGCATCGGGGACGTAATCGACCCGGGTGTAATGTATAACGAACTTTTCCGCGTCCTAAACCGTGGTGTTGTGATCCGTTGTCGTTGACATCACAGCCGGGGGAATCTTTTTTTTTCCTCCATCGCCTCCAACCTGCATGCCCAGGCATGTTCTCTTGTTAGTAAATATACTTCACTAGCTTGAAAAACAAAATCAGCTGATGATGACAACGCGTCTCACCGTTATACTATAGTTCTGAACCGAACGGTGAAATGGGACTTTTTATAGCCGTACGGATCAAGACTTTTGCTGCCCAATGTGCCCATGACCCCCCCCCCCCCCCCCCAATGTTACTGCGATCAAAACAATGAAAGCAGTGAGATAGATTAGGCGAGGCGGCAATCATCATCAAAAAGAAAGCATAGTTATGAAGGTTTATAGTCAGACATTGACAGGCAGATATAACAATAAACACAATAAATATGCTATACATCCTATACATCGAATGAAAGCCCTGAATGTGTACTTTTACGAGGAAAAGAGTAAACATTGATCCCAATTACAGTTTGTCATAAATTGGATACTGGGTGGATGCACATTGCGCCCACCAGATATAACTGCAGAGAAGACATGGACCTGAACTCAATATTCACAAAATAAGGCCTATAGCGACATATAAATACTATATACCGTATGAAACAGAAGACTCTCTGCTTTCATAAGAAAAAAACTTCTACTGTAGTAATAATAAAAATCACACCCATGTGAAGTGAGTGGTGCAATATGGGACAGAGTTGCACCGCTCACTTCACAGGGGTGTGATTTTTATTATTACTACAGTAGAAGTTTTTTTCTTATGAAAGCAGAGAGTCTTCTGTTTCATACGGTATATAGTATTTATATGTCGCTATAGGCCTTATTTTGTGAATATTGAGGAGTTCACGTCCATGTCTTCTCTGAAGTTATCTGGTGGGCACAAGCTGCATTCAATAACCAATTACTGTCTAACTGTAGATGGGATCAATGTTTACTGTTTTCCTCGTAAAAGTACACATTCAGGGCTTTCATTCGGTGTATAGGATGTATAGGATATTTATTGGGTTCAATTTTATATCTGCCTGTCAATGTCTCTGACTTTAAACCATCCATAACTCTGCTCGCTGTTCAAGATAACCACTTCCAGGCAAATGCAGGTGTTGCAAAAAGGTCAATATCTCCAGAATGGAACATGGTAAAATCAAAATGTATTTTTTTAATTGAAGTGGACAAGTTCAGCTTTCTTTTGATGTAGGCGTGTGATTCTCGCTATAAGAGAACATTTTACTGTGGGCCCCCGAACAAGGCCTTTGTGCAATGTTAAATGGCAGCAACATCCAAATAGGCCTGTTGAGATCTTCCAGCAATCAAAGTGTTAATACGCCCCCTTTCGGGGCTAGTGGTGATAGCGTGACGTCACTCCATAGACACTACATGTTAACAGAGGTCATTTAAGAAGTCTACAACTTTTGTTTTCTCAAGGTAAGGTTTGTTCTATCTGTTCGAGCTGATTTACCATCTTGTTTGCTTCATAATAATATTGGTCTGTCACATTTTTACATTAGGAAATGTACTTAGATTCTCCAGAGAAAAAAACGTGTAAATGCTAATGTTAAATGACACCACTATCTACCGGAAGGGGGCGTGGAAAGGAGGCTGTGAGATAGGCCTATTCTCCTTTAATAAGAACATATAAATGTATTTGAAATTAAATAAAAATGTTAATTTTCAGGATTCCAATTCAGAAACACCGGTAGCTAAAAATAATTCAGCATTCCAATTTAAAATTAGCAAAAATAGCAGATCTACAAGCTCTAAACACGTCGCAGTTTGAGCTTGTAGATCAGCTATTTTTGACTATATGCATTGTGACAAAGAAAACATTATCACAACATTAACACGTTACTGCCCAGCCGAAATAAGCAGAGCAGAAGGGTCACTCCAACCCGAGCTGGAAGTTAGGCTTACCATACGTCCTCTTTTGGGGGGCTGTCCGGGCAGTCCGAGGGGGGTTTATAAATTCCTTCAAATGTCCAGGGTTTTACATGTATGGCCTGTAGTGTATCGCTACGCTCACAGACCATTCAGACCAATGTGTATTACAATGCAATTGCACGTTCAGTGGTTCGTAGTGGAAAAACACTGTGTGAGGTGGACTTTCAGCCCGAACCCCAGATTGTGTATTATTCATAACTGCATGCGCTGCGCGCTGACAGCACTGGTCCCGACCGCAGATCAGAGAAAGGCTCGCTGTCTGCAGATAGACTGTTGTGTTGTTCTGCTCTCCGTGAGGAAAGCTTGAAAATAACTATCTCATCATTGACATGCAAAAAAAGTAGGCTACTGTTTTCTTAGCTTTGTGACTGACCAATGAGAAGCAGATTGTATTGTCTGCAAAGGAACTATGTGTCTGTCACAAATAAAAGTTCTGTCCTGCAAGCCCATGTAAAAAAAAAAAGGGTCCATTTGGTTCCATTTGTACTAGTACACTCAGAGTTACAGACCTGTAAGGGTCCATTTGGTTCCATTTGTACACTCTCAGAGTTACATACCTATAATGGGTCCATTCTGGGTGGCCCAAAACCACCTGGCGCAGAACTGTGACGCAGGAACTGGAACAGATGAACCTGTCCTGGGGAGAGGCGCACCATGCTGCCAGGGATCGGATGAAATGGAGAGCGCTCATTGAAGCCTTATGTCCCATAGGGGACGAAGAGGAGTAACTAATGGGTCCATTTGGAACCCCCTCAAGGAACCATGAGGGTCCCTGGATCACACCTTTGAGAGCCACTGCTTTAAAGGAGAATTCAGTGATTTGGGTGATTTGGAAAACCACCCAGTCCGCCCCGGTAACTAAATGTGCACATGCACGCTCTACAGTGGGGGGAAGTGCAACAGGCCAACAGCATGTGCACCAAGGCCCGCCCCCACTCGATCATGATTGGAGGAAGGCCCCTCTCATCCTGATTGGATGAAGGCTTTGCCACCCGCCACCAAAACTGAAACTAGGGTTTTTTGACCCCAGGGGCTCACTGGGGACAGGGAGGAACTCCTTATATTGTCAGCACACTCTATAGTAGAGAGAATTATCCAGAAAAAAAGAAATAATAAGTGATATTTGAATTAAGTCAAATCACTGAATATACCTTTAAATAAATATATAACTAATATAGAGCATATTTGATAAAATTTAGGAGCATAACTTTTTTGTTATAGATTATTTTGACATCTGAATTTAATTCAAACAGAACCACGCACGACACATGCACGACGTGCACGTGCGCATGTGTCCTTTTTTTGGTAATTCAGAATATGGTATGCCTACTGGAAGTGGATTAATGCGGCTCAGATTAATGTTTGAATAGGCTACAAACATGGCATTTCATGCCATTCTGAGCATAAATACCACTAATAACCCAGTGCACGTGTACGTGTACCGCGGATTATCATGTAGGCTGTTTCTACAATGAGAGGCCTCG
Source organism: Electrona antarctica (assembly GCF_951216825.1). NCBI lineage: Eukaryota > Metazoa > Chordata > Actinopteri > Myctophiformes > Myctophidae > Electrona > Electrona antarctica. The sequence goes on along the minus strand of NC_136805.1, from coordinate 5,827,562 downwards.
CCTTGCCTTGGTTAGCTTCCGCGGCTAGCATCCATATAGGATGCTAGCCGCGGAAGCTAACCAAGGCAAAAAAAGGTAAAATATTTTGAAATAATTTTAATCAAATCTCGTAGATGTGTATTCCACTCTTATACATAACTTGAGAAAATGGCCACAGATCGGATTAAAATGCTTTTTATTAAAGAATACGGGATGCATGTGTGCTAATACCCATCCGTGCAAAATTCTAACATCCGTAGCCCTGGGGGTGAGCACTTTAGATTTTAAATCTGAACTTTCATGTACACGTTAGCTTTGTAAATGTAGCAAGGCGCTCAAATCAGTGGGAAGGTCTGCCTTCTGGTAGACTGATGGTTTAATTTACAGTGGAAGTTGGAGGAAATGTGTGTCTAAAGTGTTTACTTCCTTGTAGTACAACAGAGGAAACAATGCATGGAAAATGTTGAAAAAGTTCAACCTTTAATGGATTTCTTTCATTTTATCTTTTGCCTAAAGAAGAGCTTTCCCCTGAACATCAGGAGAGGAGGTCCAGTCTGGTCCAGGAGGAACCAGAGTCTCTACAGATTAAACAGAAGCTACTTCAAAGACCAGTGGAGGATGATGGGTCAACATTGACATTACTTGCAGTGCAAAGTGATGATGATGATGATGATGGCAGAGAGACAGAGCCTCTATCCAGCACTTCAACTCAACACATGAATACACAAGCTGATGTAGAGGACTGTGGAACATCACAACCAACTAGTGATAACCAGCTCCTCTCTTTACACTCTTCTGAATCGGACAATGAATGTGACAGTGATGATGAGTGGGAGCCAACTAGTGATAACCAGCTCCTCTCTTTACACTCTTCTGAATCGGACAATAAATGTGACAGTGATGATGAGTGGGAGCCAACTAGTGATAACCAGCTCCTCTCTTTACACTCTTCTCAATCGGACAATGAATCTGACACTGAAGACAGTGATGAGTTAGATGAGACCAGGGAGGGTCCATCAGATTTAAACACACTGACATCACCCAAGACACAAAATGTGAAAGGTCAAACCTGGTCGTTGAGCAACAAGCTGTCCCAGGACCTGAAAACACCAAAACAAACTGATTCCACGAGGAGTCACACAGGGAAGAAAAGGTTTAGTTGTACAGAGTGTGGCAAAATGTGTAATACGAAGGCACAGCTTAACCAGCACATGAGGACTCATACAGGGGAAAAGCCCTTTACTTGTAAAGTTTGTAGCAAAGGCTTTGGTATAAAAAGTAATTTAAAAGTTCACATGAGGACGATTCATACAGGGGAAAAGCCCTTTACTTGTAAAGTTTGTAGCAAAGGCTTTGGTCAAAAGGGTGCTCTAACTTACCACATGAGGACTCATACAGGGGAAAAGCCATTTACTTGTAATGTTTGCAGCAAAGGCTTTAGGCAAAAGGTTGCTCTAACTGACCACATGAGGACTCATACAGGGGAAAAGCCGTTTAATTGTAACGTTTGTATCAAATGCTTTGGTGCTAAATCTTCTCTAAAAGTTCACATGAGGACTCATACCTTAGAAAAAGGTTTTACATGTGACATTTGTGGAAAAGGCTTTAGGCAAAAGGGTGCTCTAACTTACCACATGAGGACTCATACAGGGGAAAAGCCCTGTACTTGTAATGTTTGTGGCAAAGGCTTTAGGCAAAAGGGTGATCTAACTGACCACATGAGAATTCATACAGGGGAAAAGCCCTTTACTTGCAAAGTTTGTAGCAAAGGCTTTAGACTAAAGAGTGCTCTACCTTACCACATGAGGACTCATGCAGGGGAAAAGCCATTTACTTGTAATGTTTGCAGCAAAGGCTTTAGGGTAAAGGGTGCTCTAACTGACCACATGAGGACTCATACAGGGGAAAAGCCATTTACTTGTAAAGTTTGTATCAAATGCTTTGGTGCTAAATCTTCTCTAAAAGTTCACATGAGGACTCATACAGGGGAAAAGGCATTTACTTGTAAAGTTTGTAGCAAAGGCTTTGGTGTTAAATGTAATCTAATGGAGCACATGAGGACTCATACAGGGGAAAAGCCCTTTACTTGTAAAGTTTGTAGCAAAGGCTTTAGCAAAAAGAGTAGTCTAACTTTCCACATGGTGACTCATACAGGAGAATAGCCCTTTACTTGTAAAGTTTGTAACAAAGGCTTTTGTGCAAAGGCTTCTCTAACTTTCCACATGGTGACTCATACAGGGGAAAAGCCATTTACTTGTAATGTTTGTAACAAAAGCTTTGTTGCAGTATGTACTCTTAGGAAACGCATGAAGACGCATACAGGGGAACAACCACTTTAGTTAGAGCTTCTGTCAAATGCATTGGTCAATTTCACCTCTGATACGAGGATTCATACAGGGGAGACACTGTAACGGTAATAATGTTGTGTTCTTTTAACACTTAAAACGTTGCCAAAAACTTCAACCATGTTTATTGAAATAAACTGTCATACATTTACACCGATTGCTCCATCACCTCTCTTCTGCTGTGTAATGTGTTGGCATGCTTTAAATGAAGAAATAACACTAATTCCATATGTCATAATAACCATATTAAAACTGTTTTAGAATAACACAAATTGCTCCATTCTTTCCACTGCTGATCATGTCCAGCGCATGTAAGAAGCAATTAAGTTACCTGCAAGTTAGCTGACGTGCGACGGGGTGTTCTTTTTTTAATGTCTGTGTTTATGTTTGACACATGCTGCATAGATGCGTCGTCACCATGGGAACCAAAAAGCTATGGGACGGCTGTTTGCTTAACGATTTGACAGCTACGGTGATTGCGTCATAGCTGCCGTACTTCCACCTAGCGGACCGGTCCTGAAAACCGTCGTTGCTTAAAGTCCCTATTGTGCGAGTTGGTGAAGGCTGCCGAAAGAGGCCTAGTACTTTGGTCCTATGAATACCGGTAGAATGATCAATCAATCACCAATTAAATTCATTAATTTACTAGGGCCTTATCCGTTCTAATATATGAACAGGAAATGATGTACAGTGCTTTGTGGGTAATGATATATAATGGATCACATTGAGTGGGAGGGAATTCTTAACGGATGATCTTGGGAAGTTGGGTTGAACTTGAGCACGAAATTAATGTTATTATATAAGATAGATAGATTGTCATGGATAGATAGATATCTGTCATTTACTGCCTCTGTATGTATTTATCATATTATTTTGCAGATGGCACGGTCATTGCGCTGTCACAGTAATGTAGCTTTGGGAGTGTATAGCCTATATATAGAATGTATATGATTTTAATATGAATATGATATGAATATTGCAGAATAATATACTGTAAAACTTTCTCTTTCTTTATCTATATGGTCCAGTCCTGTATGGGTTGGTGCTGAGAAATGCACTCTCGAGTTGCGAGATCAAATTAATGATTTGGTGTGTGTGTGTGTGTGTGTGTGTGTGTGTGTGTGTGTGTGTGTGTGTGTGTGTGTGTGTACTGCACTCAATGAGGACATTATCACATTCACAGTTAAGGCCAGACTACAAGTCCTTCCCACCAGACTCAATCTTTCCATCTGGTTCCCCACCACTCAGGTCCCTCATTGCTTGCACCACAGAACAGACCACTGAAACACTGTCACACATCTTCAATGGATGTTATGCATACAAAGGAATGTACATTGCACGCCATGATAGAATAGTGGAACTCATAGCAAAGGACATATCAAAATATCATACATCTTCAGTGAGAATGTACAAACATTCCAGGGTCATTCCATACATGTTCCAACTCTGAGATAACTCGGATACCTTTACATCTCCGACAACTAATACACCAGATAGTGTCGTGGTTGATGAAGAGTCCAGAGAAGTGTCTGTATTAGAGATAGCCTGCACCTTTGACCATAGCCTAGAGCAGGGTTCCCCAATAGGCGGCCCGCGGGCCATTTGCGGCCCGCGGAGCGCCCCCTTGCTGCCCGCGGAAGAATAAATAAAAAATAAAAAAAGGCCTCGACCTCACGCGTGCGGACTCGGCCCCCAGCCTGGTACCCTAGTCAAAATATGGCCCTCGAGGAAAATTAATTGGGGAACCCTGGCCTAGAGGAAGCCTTTATGACCAAGGTCATAAAATACCAACCACTTAATAACATAACATCTCAGATCTGGGCTATAGGTGCAGACTATTTGTCTTTATATTTGGCAGCCAGCTAGGGCATACGCACACCGCACAGACTGGTTGTTGGAGTGTTCCAACAACTTGGGATGCCCAAGAAGGAGGCAAAAAGGCTGGCAAAGTATTGTGTCTCTGCTATAATTGGCAGCGTCATATATGGCAGAGACGCTGTTACTTATACCCATAGAGTACTGAGTGACATGCCTGTTGTATCATGAAAACACATGCCATGATTTTGCAGATGTAACTCTAATGCACCTATAATATTTGTGTCCTTGTATGCATATCCTTTGTGTGGACATAAATAAATGGTTTAAAATGTGTGTGTGCACAATTATAAATGATCTGCAGCTACTGTTTGTTCTATTCTTTGTGCTGTCTGGTGATGCGTACACATACACGTGCTTGGGTACCAGAATATGGGGTTCTAAGATGATTATAAATTATCTGCAGCTATTCTTATCACACCATAGCACAAGATGACACTATTATACAATCATAGGCTATTTCTCAGGCGTTCCACGTTTCATATTTTCTGCAAAATCGTCTTTATGTTTACGTCCTTCACTTCGATCCCTTCATTCCAGACCAGTGTGTGGAGTCCAGCCTGCAGGTGAACATGAGTTCTCCACAACCAGCCTGCACTGGACAGGGACAGGAACCTGACGACCACCTGGAAAGTAAGCATTAAATGTTGTCTTTGCTAAAGAATGTCAAGAATTCTAAATCCTGACAGTTTTCTGAAATACCGGTACCTCATGTTTCTGTATCAGTGGTGCTCAATATTTCAAGGACCCCAAAAATGATATGTATTTGGCCCCCGACCCCCATCTGAAAATATTCCAGGAACCCCTCAGAAGCAAATATTTGAGTTAAAAACGTTCACTCTGAGAGAATACATATTCAATGATTTGTGCCACATTTTCACGATTATTCAAAAATAGCAGACCTACAAGCTGGTAGGCACCGAGTGCCGTGCTATGAGCTTGTAGATCTGCTATTTTTCAATAGCTAAAGCATAACATGATGCTTAAAACACAAAAAGGGGTTCCCGCCCAGAATGGGTTAATTGATATTAATGTATTTGTGCATTACATTCCCCCTTTGACATGAATGGGAAATTGTGGAGACTGTAAGCCCTATAGTTACGAAACTTGGAGGGGAGGTTTTTAATAATTCTAAAATGAATTAACTTTATATTCATGTTTTTGATAAATTAGGATACCCGTAAATCCTCTAATAGTGGCCCAGGCTTAAATTTGTTTCAACTGTAGCGGGTACTCGGGTAGCAGGTTTTTATTGATAGGAGGTTTTAGAGAGCAGCTTATATTTCTATTTTTAAATGGATCACAATTAATTAATCAACATTGTATTAGTTTTGACCCAGTAAAATGTACTGGGTTAATTTATTGAAATCAAATACTGTATGAAATTAGCAGGTGTGGTTTGGGCGTTACAATAATAAAACCAATCACCGTCACGCTTACATTGGACACCCGGCGTTTGCTTCATAGGGTCTAGCCTTTGATTGCCTTTCAATAAAACCATACTTGATATACATACTGTAAGTACATGTAGGGGTGAGAGAGATGGTGTTAAAGGAGAATTCCATACTAGGCTTTCTTACCTTTTTATTTGTAGTTGTTACATCCCCACCAAAGAGGTCCAGGTGTTATTTTGTGCAAAAGCGCTCAATGAATTGCATTGAATTGAATGGGGCTATGGGGTGTTTGTATACATCCTTTCTTCATAATGTAAATAGTATCCCAAGCGGCACACTTTACTACTTATTTCCATGGAAATAAGCGAATTAGCACAAAAACCCAACCCCCATTGAGGGCTTATGGTAGGGGAAATAGCCAATAATGCACTTTTGCACAAAATAACACCTGGACCTCTTTGGTGGGGACGTAACAACTATAACTATAAATATCGTTGAGACCATACAATGTCTCCCCGATATGCCTTTTCAGAGATATTGTGGTGATACAGTACATTCTATGATTTGACCACTACATGTTACTGATCATAGAGAATATTATTGTAATCCGTTAGCTATTTCCAGCACAATGAAAGCGAATGACATCGGCAGGGCCGGCAATATAAGCGGTCGCTTAGGGCCACAACCACTGAGGGGGCCACATCCCAGGGAGAATATAAGCGGTCGCTTAGGGCCACAACCACTGAGGGGGCCACATCCCAGGGAGAAGATTATTATTATTTGTATGTATCCCCTGTTCCATACATGGGCTACTGGAGGCCCTCACCTTCACTTAATGCCGCCCGCAGCTTAATATTGGAATACTGATATATTTTTGATTTCAGCTATTACAATTCCAAACATGCAAGCATGACCCGCTTTAATTACTTCGGTCTATATTAGTAGCTTAATGACTAGTACTAGTCTTTTTTTATGTCCAATGTATTTGCATTTAAGTTCATAAAGTTAAAGGTATATTCAGTGATTTCACTTAATTCAAATATCACTTTTTTTGTTTTGTGTTGAGTGTGCTGACCATATATTGAGTTCCTCCCTGTCCCCAGTTAACCCCTGGGGTAAAAAAAAACGTAGGTTTCGTTTGTGACTAGGTGGCCCAGCCCATCCAATCAGGAAAGAGATGGGCCTTCCGCCAAGCATGATCGAGCGGGGGCGGGCCTTGGTGTGTGTGCTGTTGGCCTGTTGCGTGTCCCCCCCACTGTAGTGCGTGCATGTGCACATCTTGTTACCCGGGCGGACCGTTTTTTTTCCCAAATCACCCAAATTACTGAATAGGCCTATCTCACAGAATTTCCCCGCCCCCTTAATACGCCCCCTTAATACGCCCCCTTTCGGGGCTAGTGGTGATAGCGTGACGTCACTCCATAGACACTACATGTTAACAGAGGTCATTTAAGAAGTCTACAACTTTTGTTTTCTCAAGGTAAGGTTTGTTCTATCTGTTCGAGCTGATTTACCATCTTGTTTGCTTCATAATAATATTGGTCTGTCACATTTTTACATTAGGAAATGTACTTAGATTCTCCAGAGAAAAAAACGTGTAAATGCTAATGTTAAATGACACCACTATCTACCGGAAGGGGGCGTGGAAAGGAGGCTGTGAGATAGGCCTATTCTCCTTTAATAAGAACATATACATGTATTTGAAATTAAATAAAAATGTTAATTTTCAGGATTCCAATTCAGAAATACCGGTAGCTAAAAATAATTCAGGATTCCAATTTAAAATTAGCAAAAATAGCAGATCTACAAGCTCTAAACACGTCGCAGTTTGAGCTTGTAGATCAGCTATTTTTGACTATATGCATTGTGACAAAGAAAACATTATCACAACATTAACACGTTACTGCCCAGCCGAAATAAGCAGAGCAGAAGGGTCACTCCAACCCGAGCTGGAAGTTAGGCTTACCATACGTCCTCTTTTGCCCGGACAAGTCCCCTTTTGGGGGGCTGTCCGGGCAGTCCGAGGACAGGGGTTTTACATGTATCGCCTGTAGTGTATCGCTACGCTCACAGACCATTCAGACCAATGTGTATTACAATGCACGTTCAGTGGTTCGTAGTGGAAAAACACTGTGAGAGGTGGACTTTTCAGCCCGAACCCCAGATTGTGTATTATTCATAACTGCATGCGCTGCGCGCTGACAGCACTGGTCCCGACCGCAGATCAGAGAAAGGCTCGCTGTCTGCAGATAGACTGTTGTGTTGTTCTGCTCTCCGTGAGGAAAGCTTGAAAAGAACTATCTCATCATTGACATGCAAAAAAAGTAGGCTACTGTTTTCTTAGCTTTGTGACTGACCAATGAGAAGCAGATTGTATTGTCTGCAAAGGAACTATGTGTCTGTCACAAATAAAAGTTCTGTCCTGCAAGCCCATGTCAACAACACAGACAAGGCAGCTGTGCGCGAGGTGAGTCCTTCTGCAAATTAAATTGACCCAATATTATTTTGTACAACCTAGCAAAGCATGAGATATGATGGTTTGGAGAATAGGCTGGTCTCTCTTTTTACAAGAGATAATAATAATAATAATAATAATAATAATAATAAACTTTATTTATAAAGCACTTTTTAAAACAATGTTACAAAGTGCTTTCCAATACAGGTTAAAATACAGTAGTAGAATAAAACAACAATAAGCAATATTAATACAAACAGGTGAACACAAAATAAAACAATCAATAATTTAAGTAAAAGCCATCGTGAACAAGTGGGTTTTTAGCTGTGATTTAAAAGAGCTCAATAGGGTGATTTGTCTTAGGGCCTCTGGTAGGGCATTCCACAGTTTAGGTGCACGGGCCGAGAAAGCCCGGTCACCCATGGTGACACGCTGGGTAGCTGGAACTACCAGGAGCGCCTTGTTTGCCGATCTAAGGCTACGTGTTGGCCTATGGGGCTCCAGCAAATCTTGTATGTAGATGGGGGACAAGCCATTTAGTGCCTTAAAAGTGGTAATTAAAATTTTAAAATCAATCCTAAAATGAACAGGCAGCCAGTGGAGGGAGGCGAGGACAGGGGTAATGTGGTCACGCCTTCTGGAATTGGTTAGTAATCTGGCTGCTGAGTTCTGGACCATTTGAAGACGGGAGATAGTTTTTTTATTGAGTCCGGAATATAGTGAGTTGCAATAATCTAAGCGTGTTGTGATGAAAGCATGGATTACCTTCTCAAGGTCAGGGAATGAGATGAATGATTTTATTTTTGCTATATTACGGAGTTGGAAGAAACAGGATTGGACAACCTTAGTGACTTGCTGATTCAATGAGAGACTGGAGTCGAACATCACGCCTAGATTACGGGCTGCATTTGTTATGTTATTGGACAGATTGCCAAGCTGTGACTGGAAAGCGGGGATGGAATGTGGGGGGCCAAAGAGGAGGATTTCTGATAAGCCATTGCATACAGGTTCTCAAACTTTTTAATTTCAAGGACCCCCATAACTCTGAGAGTAAAACCAAATGGACCCATAAGAGTCCCATTTGATTCCATTTGTACAGTATCAGAGTTAAAAGTTATAAAAGGGTCCATTTGGTTCCATTTGTACTAGTACACTCTCAGAGTTACAGACCTGTAAAGGTCCATTTGGTTCCATTTGTACTCTCAGAGTTACAGACCTGTAAGGGTCCATTTGGTTCCATTTGTACACTCTCAGAGTTACAGACCTATAATGGGTCCATTCTGGGTGGCCCAAAACCACCTGGCGCAGAACTGTGACGCAGGAACTGGAACAGATGAACCTGTCCTGGGGAGAGGCGCACCATGCTGCCAGGGATCGGATGAAATGGAGAGCGCTCATTGAAGCCTTATGTCCCATAGGGGACGAAGAGGAGTAACTAATGGGTCCATTTGGAACCCCCTCAAGGAACCATGAGGGTCCCTGGATCACACCTTTGAGAGCCACTGCTTTAAATAAATACATAACTAATATAGAGCATATTTGATCAAATTTAGGAGCATAACTTTTTTGTTATAGATTATTTTGACATCTGAATTTAATTCAAACAGAACCACGCACGGCACGTGCACATGTGTCCTCTTTTTGGTAATTCAGAATATGGTATGCCTACTGGAAGTGGATTAATGCGGCTCAGATTAATGTTTTAATAGGCTACAAACATGGCATTTCATGCCATTCTGAGCATAAATACCACTAATAACCCAGTGCACGTGTACCGCGGATTATCATGTAGGCTGTTTCTACAATGAGAGGCCTCGCCTTGCCTTGGTTAGCTTCCGCGGCTAGCATCCATATAGGATGCTAGCCGCGGAAGCTAACCAAGGCAAAAAAAGGTAAAATATTTTGAAATTTTAATCAAATCTCGTAGATGTGTATTCCACTCTTATACATAACTTGAGAAAATGGCCACAGATCGGATTAAAATGCTTTTTATTAAAGAATACGGGATGCATGTGTGCTAATACCCATCCGTGCAAAATTCTAACATCCGTAGCCCTGGGGGTGAGCACTTTAGATTTGAAATCTGAACTTTCATGTACACGTTAGCTTTGTAAATGTAGCAAGGCGCTCAAATCAGTGGGAAGGTCTGCCTTCTGGTAGACTGATGGTTTAATTTACAGTGGAAGTTGGAGGAAATGTGTGTCTAAAGTGTTTACTTCCTTGTAGTACAACAGAGGAAACACTGCATGGAAAATGTTGAAAAAGTTCAACATTTAATGGATTTCTTTCATTTTATCTTTTGCCTAAAGAAGAGCTTTCCCCTGAACATCAGGAGAGGAGGTCCAGTCTGGTCCAGGAGGAACCAGAGTCTCTACAGATTAAACAGAAGCTACTTCAAAGACCAGTGGAGGATGATGGGTCAACATTGACATTACTTGCAGTGCAAAGTGATGATGATGATGATGATGGCAGAGAGACAGAGCCTCTATCCAGCACTTCAACTCAACACATGAATACACAAGCTGATGTAGAGGACTGTGGAACATCACAACCAACTAGTGATAACCAGCTCCTCTCTTTACACTCTTCTGAATCGGACAGTGAATGTGACAGTGATGATGAGTGGGAGCCAACTAGTGATAACCAGCTCCTCTCTTTACACTCTTCTGAATCGGACAATAAATGTGACAGTGATGATGAGTGGGAGCCAACTAGTGATAACCAGCTCCTCTCTTTACACTCTTCTCAATCGGACAATGAATCTGACACTGAAGACAGTGATGAGTTAGAGGAGACCAGGGAGGGTCCATCAGATTTAAACACACTGACATCACACAAGACACAAAATGTGAAAGGTCAAACCTGGTCGTTGAGCAACAAGCTGTCCCAGGACCTGAAAACACCAAAACAAACTGATTCCACGAGGAGTCACACAGGGAAGAAAAGGTTTAGTTGTACAGAGTGTGGCAAAATGTGTAATACGAAGGCACAGCTTAACCAGCACATGAGGACTCATACAGGGGAAAAGCCCTTTACTTGTAAAGTTTGTAGCAAAGGCTTTGGTATAAAAAGTAATTTAAAAGTTCACATGAGGACGATTCATACAGGGGAAAAGCCCTTTACTTGTAAAGTTTGTAGCAAAGGCTTTGGTCAAAAGGGTGCTCTAACTTACCACATGAAGACTCATACAGGGGAAAAGCCATTTACTTGTAATGTTTGCAGCAAAAGCTTTTGTCATGAATATAATCTAAAAGCGCACATGAAGACTCATACCTTAGAAAAGGGTTTTACATGTGACATTTGTGGAAAAGGCTTTAGGCAAAAGGGTGGTCTAACTTACCACATGAGGACTCATACAGGAGAAAAGCCCTTTAATTGTAAAGTTTGTAGCAAAGGCTTTGGTGTTAAATGTAATCTAATGGAGCACATGAGGACTCATACAGGGGAAAAGCCCTTTACTTGTAAAGTTTGTAGCAAAGGCTTTGGTATTAAAAGTAATTTAAAAGTTCACATGAGGACGATTCATACAGGGGAAAAGCCCTTTACTTGTAAAGTTTGTAGCAAAGGCTTTGGTCAAAAGGGTGCTCTAACTTACCACATGACGACTCATGCAGGGGAAAAGCCATTTACTTGTAATGTTTGCAGCAAAGGCTTTAGGGTAAAGGGTGCTCTAACTGACCACATGAGGACTCATACAGGGGAAAAGCCATTTACTTGTAAAGTTTGTATCAAATGCTTTGGTGCTAAATCTTCTCTAAAAGTTCACATGAGGACTCATACAGGGGAAAAGGCATTTACTTGTAAAGTTTGTAGCAAAGGCTTTGGTGTTAAATGTAATCTAATGGAGCACATGAGGACTCATACAGGGGAAAAGCCATTTACTTGTAATGTTTGTAACAAAGGCTTTAGCAAAAAGAGTAGTCTAACTTTCCACATGGTGACTCATACAGGAGAATAGCCCTTTACTTGTAAAGTTTGTAACAAAGGCTTTTGTGCAAAGGCTTCTCTAACTTTCCACATGGTGACTCATACAGGGGAAAAGCCATTTACTTGTAATGTTTGTAACAAAAGCTTTGTTGCAGTATGTACTCTTAGGACACACATGAAGACGCATACAGGGGAACAACCACTTTAGTTAGAGCTTCTGTCAAATGCATTGGTCAATTTCACCTCTGATACGAGGATTCATACAGGGGAGACACTGTAACGGTAATAATGTTGTGTTCTTTTAACACTTAAAACGTTGCCAAAAACTTCAACCATGTTTATTGAAATAAACTGTCATACATTTACACCGATTGCTCCATCACCTCTCTTCTGCTGTGTAATGTGTTGGCATGCTTTAAATGAAGAAATAACACTAATTCCATATGTCATAATAACCATATTAAAACTGTTTTAGAATAACACAAATTGCTCCATTCTTTCCACTGCTGATCATGTCCAGCGCATGTAAGAAGCAATTAAGTTACCTGCAAGTTAGCTGACGTGCGACGGGGTGTTCTTTTTTTAATGTCTGTGTTTATGTTTGACACATGCTGCATAGATGCGTCGTCACCATGGGAACCAAAAAGCTATGGGACGGCTGTTTGCTTAACGATTTGACAGCTACGGTGATTGCGTCATAGCTGCCGTACTTCCACCTAGCGGACCGGTCCTGAAAACCGTCGTTGCTTAAAGTCCCTATTGTGCGAGTTGGTGAAGGCTGCCGAAAGAGGCCTAGTACTTTGGTCCTATGAATACCGGTAGAATGATCAATCAATCACCAATTAAATTCATTAATTTACTAGGGCCTTATCCGTTCTAATATATGAACAGGAAATGATGTACAGTGCTTTGTGGGTAATGATATATAATGGATCACATTGAGTGGGAGGGAATTCTTAACGGATGATCTTGGGAAGTTGGGTTGAACTTGAGCACGAAATTAATGTTATTATATAAGATAGATAGATTGTCATGGATAGATAGATATCTGTCATTTACTGCCTCTGTATGTATTTATCATATTATTTTGCAGATGGCACGGTCATTGCGCTGTCACAGTAATGTAGCTTTGGGAGTGTATAGCCTATATATAGAATGTATATGATTTTAATATGAATATGATATGAATATTGCAGAATAATATACTGTAAAACTTTCTCTTTCTTTATCTATATGGTCCAGTCCTGTATGGGTTGGTGCTGAGAAATGCACTCTCGAGTTGCGAGATCAAATTAATGATTTGGTGTGTGTGTGTGTGTGTGTGTGTGTGTGTGTGTGTGTGTGTGTGTGTGTGTGTGTGTGTGTACTGCACTCAATGAGGACATTATCACATTCACAGTTAAGGCCAGACTACAAGTCCTTCCCACCAGACTCAATCTTTCCATCTGGTTCCCCACCACTCAGGTCCCTCATTGCTTGCACCACAGAACAGACCACTGAAACACTGTCACACATCTTCAATGGATGTTATGCATACAAAGGAATGTACATTGCACGCCATGATAGAATAGTGGAACTCATAGCAAAGGACATATCAAAATATCATACATCTTCAGTGAGAATGTACAAACATTCCAGGGTCATTCCATACATGTTCCAACTCTGAGATAACTCGGATACCTTTACATCTCCGACAACTAATACACCAGATAGTGTCGTGGTTGATGAAGAGTCCAGAGAAGTGTCTGTATTAGAGATAGCCTGCACCTTTGACCATAGCCTAGAGCAGGGTTCCCCAATAGGCGGCCCGCGGGCCATTTGCGGCCCGCGGAGCGCCCCCTTGCTGCCCGCGGAAGAATAAATAAAAAATAAAAAAAGGCCTCGACCTCACGCGTGCGGACTCGGCCCCCAGCCTGGTACCCTAGTCAAAATATGGCCCTCGAGGAAAATTAATTGGGGAACCCTGGCCTAGAGGAAGCCTTTATGACCAAGGTCATAAAATACCAACCACTTAATAACATAACATCTCAGATCTGGGCTATAGGTGCAGACTATTTGTCTTTATATTTGGCAGCCAGCTAGGGCATACGCACACCGCACAGACTGGTTGTTGGAGTGTTCCAACAACTTGGGATGCCCAAGAAGGAGGCAAAAAGGCTGGCAAAGTATTGTGTCTCTGCTATAATTGGCAGCGTCATATATGGCAGAGACGCTGTTACTTATACCCATAGAGTACTGAGTGACATGCCTGTTGTATCATGAAAACACATGCCATGATTTTGCAGATGTAACTCTAATGCACCTATAATATTTGTGTCCTTGTATGCATATCCTTTGTGTGGACATAAATAAATGGTTTAAAATGTGTGTGTGCACAATTATAAATGATCTGCAGCTACTGTTTGTTCTATTCTTTGTGCTGTCTGGTGATGCGTACACATACACGTGCTTGGGTACCAGAATATGGGGTTCTAAGATGATTATAAATTATCTGCAGCTATTCTTATCACACCATAGCACAAGATGACACTATTATACAATCATAGGCTATTTCTCAGGCGTTCCACGTTTCATATTTTCTGCAAAATCGTCTTTATGTTTACGTCCTTCACTTCGATCCCTTCATTCCAGACCAGTGTGTGGAGTCCAGCCTGCAGGTGAACATGAGTTCTCCACAACCAGCCTGCACTGGACAGGGACAGGAACCTGACGACCACCTGGAAAGTAAGCATTAAATGTTGTCTTTGCTAAAGAATGTCAAGAATTCTAAATCCTGACAGTTTTCTGAAATACCGGTACCTCATGTTTCTGTATCAGTGGTGCTCAATATTTCAAGGACCCCAAAAATGATATGTATTTGGCCCCCGACCCCCATCTGAAAATATTCCAGGAACCCCTCAGAAGCAAATATTTGAGTTAAAAACGTTCACTCTGAGAGAATACATATTCAATGATTTGTGCCACATTTTCACGATTATTCAAAAATAGCAGACCTACAAGCTGGTAGGCACCGAGTGCCGTGCTATGAGCTTGTAGATCTGCTATTTTTCAATAGCTAAAGCATAACATGATGCTTAAAACACAAAAAGGGGTTCCCGCCCAGAATGGGTTAATTGATATTAATGTATTTGTGCATTACATTCCCCCTTTGACATGAATGGGAAATTGTGGAGACTGTAAGCCCTATAGTTACGAAACTTGGAGGGGAGGTTTTTAATAATTCTAAAATGAATTAACTTTATATTCATGTTTTTGATAAATTAGGATACCCGTAAATCCTCTAATAGTGGCCCAGGCTTAAATTTGTTTCAACTGTAGCGGGTACTCGGGTAGCAGGTTTTTATTGATAGGAGGTTTTAGAGAGCAGCTTATATTTCTATTTTTAAATGGATCACAATTAATTAATCAACATTGTATTAGTTTTGACCCAGTAAAATGTACTGGGTTAATTTATTGAAATCAAATACTGTATGAAATTAGCAGGTGTGGTTTGGGCGTTACAATAATAAAACCAATCACCGTCACGCTTACATTGGACACCCGGCGTTTGCTTCATAGGGTCTAGCCTTTGATTGCCTTTCAATAAAACCATACTTGATATACATACTGTAAGTACATGTAGGGGTGAGAGAGATGGTGTTAAAGGAGAATTCCATACTAGGCTTTCTTACCTTTTTATTTGTAGTTGTTACATCCCCACCAAAGAGGTCCAGGTGTTATTTTGTGCAAAAGCGCTCAATGAATTGCATTGAATTGAATGGGGCTATGGGGTGTTTGTATACATCCTTTCTTCATAATGTAAATAGTATCCCAAGCGGCACACTTTACTACTTATTTCCATGGAAATAAGCGAATTAGCACAAAAACCCAACCCCCATTGAGGGCTTATGGTAGGGGAAATAGCCAATAATGCACTTTTGCACAAAATAACACCTGGACCTCTTTGGTGGGGACGTAACAACTATAACTATAAATATCGTTGAGACCATACAATGTCTCCCCGATATGCCTTTTCAGAGATATTGTGGTGATACAGTACATTCTATGATTTGACCACTACATGTTACTGATCATAGAGAATATTATTGTAATCCGTTAGCTATTTCCAGCACAATGAAAGCGAATGACATCGGCAGGGCCGGCAATATAAGCGGTCGCTTAGGGCCACAACCACTGAGGGGGCCACATCCCAGGGAGAATATAAGCGGTCGCTTAGGGCCACAACCACTGAGGGGGCCACATCCCAGGGAGAAGATTATTATTATTTGTATGTATCCCCTGTTCCATACATGGGCTACTGGAGGCCCTCACCTTCACTTAATGCCGCCCGCAGCTTAATATTGGAATACTGATATATTTTTGATTTCAGCTATTACAATTCCAAACATGCAAGCATGACCCGCTTTAATTACTTCGGTCTATATTAGTAGCTTAATGACTAGTACTAGTCTTTTTTTATGTCCAATGTATTTGCATTTAAGTTCATAAAGTTAAAGGTATATTCAGTGATTTCACTTAATTCAAATATCACTTTTTTTGTTTTGTGTTGAGTGTGCTGACCATATATTGAGTTCCTCCCTGTCCCCAGTTAACCCCTGGGGTAAAAAAAAACGTAGGTTTCGTTTGTGACTAGGTGGCCCAGCCCATCCAATCAGGAAAGAGATGGGCCTTCCGCCAAGCATGATCGAGCGGGGGCGGGCCTTGGTGTGTGTGCTGTTGGCCTGTTGCGTGTCCCCCCCACTGTAGTGCGTGCATGTGCACATCTTGTTACCCGGGCGGACCGTTTTTTTTCCCAAATCACCCAAATTACTGAATAGGCCTATCTCACAGAATTTCCCCGCCCCCTTAATACGCCCCCTTAATACGCCCCCTTTCGGGGCTAGTGGTGATAGCGTGACGTCACTCCATAGACACTACATGTTAACAGAGGTCATTTAAGAAGTCTACAACTTTTGTTTTCTCAAGGTAAGGTTTGTTCTATCTGTTCGAGCTGATTTACCATCTTGTTTGCTTCATAATAATATTGGTCTGTCACATTTTTACATTAGGAAATGTACTTAGATTCTCCAGAGAAAAAAACGTGTAAATGCTAATGTTAAATGACACCACTATCTACCGGAAGGGGGCGTGGAAAGGAGGCTGTGAGATAGGCCTATTCTCCTTTAATAAGAACATATACATGTATTTGAAATTAAATAAAAATGTTAATTTTCAGGATTCCAATTCAGAAATACCGGTAGCTAAAAATAATTCAGGATTCCAATTTAAAATTAGCAAAAATAGCAGATCTACAAGCTCTAAACACGTCGCAGTTTGAGCTTGTAGATCAGCTATTTTTGACTATATGCATTGTGACAAAGAAAACATTATCACAACATTAACACGTTACTGCCCAGCCGAAATAAGCAGAGCAGAAGGGTCACTCCAACCCGAGCTGGAAGTTAGGCTTACCATACGTCCTCTTTTGCCCGGACAAGTCCCCTTTTGGGGGGCTGTCCGGGCAGTCCGAGGACAGGGGTTTTACATGTATCGCCTGTAGTGTATCGCTACGCTCACAGACCATTCAGACCAATGTGTATTACAATGCACGTTCAGTGGTTCGTAGTGGAAAAACACTGTGAGAGGTGGACTTTTCAGCCCGAACCCCAGATTGTGTATTATTCATAACTGCATGCGCTGCGCGCTGACAGCACTGGTCCCGACCGCAGATCAGAGAAAGGCTCGCTGTCTGCAGATAGACTGTTGTGTTGTTCTGCTCTCCGTGAGGAAAGCTTGAAAAGAACTATCTCATCATTGACATGCAAAAAAAGTAGGCTACTGTTTTCTTAGCTTTGTGACTGACCAATGAGAAGCAGATTGTATTGTCTGCAAAGGAACTATGTGTCTGTCACAAATAAAAGTTCTGTCCTGCAAGCCCATGTCAACAACACAGACAAGGCAGCTGTGCGCGAGGTGAGTCCTTCTGCAAATTAAATTGACCCAATATTATTTTGTACAACCTAGCAAAGCATGAGATATGATGGTTTGGAGAATAGGCTGGTCTCTCTTTTTACAAGAGATAATAATAATAATAATAATAATAATAATAATAAACTTTATTTATAAAGCACTTTTTAAAACAATGTTACAAAGTGCTTTCCAATACAGGTTAAAATACAGTAGTAGAATAAAACAACAATAAGCAATATTAATACAAACAGGTGAACACAAAATAAAACAATCAATAATTTAAGTAAAAGCCATCGTGAACAAGTGGGTTTTTAGCTGTGATTTAAAAGAGCTCAATAGGGTGATTTGTCTTAGGGCCTCTGGTAGGGCATTCCACAGTTTAGGTGCACGGGCCGAGAAAGCCCGGTCACCCATGGTGACACGCTGGGTAGCTGGAACTACCAGGAGCGCCTTGTTTGCCGATCTAAGGCTACGTGTTGGCCTATGGGGCTCCAGCAAATCTTGTATGTAGATGGGGGACAAGCCATTTAGTGCCTTAAAAGTGGTAATTAAAATTTTAAAATCAATCCTAAAATGAACAGGCAGCCAGTGGAGGGAGGCGAGGACAGGGGTAATGTGGTCACGCCTTCTGGAATTGGTTAGTAATCTGGCTGCTGAGTTCTGGACCATTTGAAGACGGGAGATAGTTTTTTTATTGAGTCCGGAATATAGTGAGTTGCAATAATCTAAGCGTGTTGTGATGAAAGCATGGATTACCTTCTCAAGGTCAGGGAATGAGATGAATGATTTTATTTTTGCTATATTACGGAGTTGGAAGAAACAGGATTGGACAACCTTAGTGACTTGCTGATTCAATGAGAGACTGGAGTCGAACATCACGCCTAGATTACGGGCTGCATTTGTTATGTTATTGGACAGATTGCCAAGCTGTGACTGGAAAGCGGGGATGGAATGTGGGGGGCCAAAGAGGAGGATTTCTGATAAGCCATTGCATACAGGTTCTCAAACTTTTTAATTTCAAGGACCCCCATAACTCTGAGAGTAAAACCAAATGGACCCATAAGAGTCCCATTTGATTCCATTTGTACAGTATCAGAGTTAAAAGTTATAAAAGGGTCCATTTGGTTCCATTTGTACTAGTACACTCTCAGAGTTACAGACCTGTAAAGGTCCATTTGGTTCCATTTGTACTCTCAGAGTTACAGACCTGTAAGGGTCCATTTGGTTCCATTTGTACACTCTCAGAGTTACAGACCTATAATGGGTCCATTCTGGGTGGCCCAAAACCACCTGGCGCAGAACTGTGACGCAGGAACTGGAACAGATGAACCTGTCCTGGGGAGAGGCGCACCATGCTGCCAGGGATCGGATGAAATGGAGAGCGCTCATTGAAGCCTTATGTCCCATAGGGGACGAAGAGGAGTAACTAATGGGTCCATTTGGAACCCCCTCAAGGAACCATGAGGGTCCCTGGATCACACCTTTGAGAGCCACTGCTTTAAATAAATACATAACTAATATAGAGCATATTTGATCAAATTTAGGAGCATAACTTTTTTGTTATAGATTATTTTGACATCTGAATTTAATTCAAACAGAACCACGCACGGCACGTGCACATGTGTCCTCTTTTTGGTAATTCAGAATATGGTATGCCTACTGGAAGTGGATTAATGCGGCTCAGATTAATGTTTTAATAGGCTACAAACATGGCATTTCATGCCATTCTGAGCATAAATACCACTAATAACCCAGTGCACGTGTACCGCGGATTATCATGTAGGCTGTTTCTACAATGAGAGGCCTCGCCTTGCCTTGGTTAGCTTCCGCGGCTAGCATCCATATAGGATGCTAGCCGCGGAAGCTAACCAAGGCAAAAAAAGGTAAAATATTTTGAAATTTTAATCAAATCTCGTAGATGTGTATTCCACTCTTATACATAACTTGAGAAAATGGCCACAGATCGGATTAAAATGCTTTTTATTAAAGAATACGGGATGCATGTGTGCTAATACCCATCCGTGCAAAATTCTAACATCCGTAGCCCTGGGGGTGAGCACTTTAGATTTGAAATCTGAACTTTCATGTACACGTTAGCTTTGTAAATGTAGCAAGGCGCTCAAATCAGTGGGAAGGTCTGCCTTCTGGTAGACTGATGGTTTAATTTACAGTGGAAGTTGGAGGAAATGTGTGTCTAAAGTGTTTACTTCCTTGTAGTACAACAGAGGAAACACTGCATGGAAAATGTTGAAAAAGTTCAACATTTAATGGATTTCTTTCATTTTATCTTTTGCCTAAAGAAGAGCTTTCCCCTGAACATCAGGAGAGGAGGTCCAGTCTGGTCCAGGAGGAACCAGAGTCTCTACAGATTAAACAGAAGCTACTTCAAAGACCAGTGGAGGATGATGGGTCAACATTGACATTACTTGCAGTGCAAAGTGATGATGATGATGATGATGGCAGAGAGACAGAGCCTCTATCCAGCACTTCAACTCAACACATGAATACACAAGCTGATGTAGAGGACTGTGGAACATCACAACCAACTAGTGATAACCAGCTCCTCTCTTTACACTCTTCTGAATCGGACAGTGAATGTGACAGTGATGATGAGTGGGAGCCAACTAGTGATAACCAGCTCCTCTCTTTACACTCTTCTGAATCGGACAATAAATGTGACAGTGATGATGAGTGGGAGCCAACTAGTGATAACCAGCTCCTCTCTTTACACTCTTCTCAATCGGACAATGAATCTGACACTGAAGACAGTGATGAGTTAGAGGAGACCAGGGAGGGTCCATCAGATTTAAACACACTGACATCACACAAGACACAAAATGTGAAAGGTCAAACCTGGTCGTTGAGCAACAAGCTGTCCCAGGACCTGAAAACACCAAAACAAACTGATTCCACGAGGAGTCACACAGGGAAGAAAAGGTTTAGTTGTACAGAGTGTGGCAAAATGTGTAATACGAAGGCACAGCTTAACCAGCACATGAGGACTCATACAGGGGAAAAGCCCTTTACTTGTAAAGTTTGTAGCAAAGGCTTTGGTATAAAAAGTAATTTAAAAGTTCACATGAGGACGATTCATACAGGGGAAAAGCCCTTTACTTGTAAAGTTTGTAGCAAAGGCTTTGGTCAAAAGGGTGCTCTAACTTACCACATGAAGACTCATACAGGGGAAAAGCCATTTACTTGTAATGTTTGCAGCAAAAGCTTTTGTCATGAATATAATCTAAAAGCGCACATGAAGACTCATACCTTAGAAAAGGGTTTTACATGTGACATTTGTGGAAAAGGCTTTAGGCAAAAGGGTGGTCTAACTTACCACATGAGGACTCATACAGGAGAAAAGCCCTTTAATTGTAAAGTTTGTAGCAAAGGCTTTGGTGTTAAATGTAATCTAATGGAGCACATGAGGACTCATACAGGGGAAAAGCCCTTTACTTGTAAAGTTTGTAGCAAAGGCTTTGGTATTAAAAGTAATTTAAAAGTTCACATGAGGACGATTCATACAGGGGAAAAGCCCTTTACTTGTAAAGTTTGTAGCAAAGGCTTTGGTCAAAAGGGTGCTCTAACTTACCACATGACGACTCATGCAGGGGAAAAGCCATTTACTTGTAATGTTTGCAGCAAAGGCTTTAGGGTAAAGGGTGCTCTAACTGACCACATGAGGACTCATACAGGGGAAAAGCCATTTACTTGTAAAGTTTGTATCAAATGCTTTGGTGCTAAATCTTCTCTAAAAGTTCACATGAGGACTCATACAGGGGAAAAGGCATTTACTTGTAAAGTTTGTAGCAAAGGCTTTGGTGTTAAATGTAATCTAATGGAGCACATGAGGACTCATACAGGGGAAAAGCCATTTACTTGTAATGTTTGTAACAAAGGCTTTAGCAAAAAGAGTAGTCTAACTTTCCACATGGTGACTCATACAGGAGAATAGCCCTTTACTTGTAAAGTTTGTAACAAAGGCTTTTGTGCAAAGGCTTCTCTAACTTTCCACATGGTGACTCATACAGGGGAAAAGCCATTTACTTGTAATGTTTGTAACAAAAGCTTTGTTGCAGTATGTACTCTTAGGACACACATGAAGACGCATACAGGGGAACAACCACTTTAGTTAGAGCTTCTGTCAAATGCATTGGTCAATTTCACCTCTGATACGAGGATTCATACAGGGGAGACACTGTAACGGTAATAATGTTGTGTTCCTTTAACACTTAAAACGTTGCCAAAAACTTCAACCATGTTTATTGAAATAAACTGTCATACATTTACACCGATTGCTCCATCACCTCTCTTCTGCTGTGTAATGTGTTGGCATGCTTTAAATGAAGAAATAACACTAATTCCATATGTCATAATAACCATATTAAAACTCTTTTAGAATAACACAAATTGCTCCATTCTTTCCACTGCTGATCATGTCCAGCGCATGTAAGAAGCAATTAAGTTACCTGCAAGTTAGCTGACGTGCGACGGGGTGTTCTTTTTTTAATGTCTGTGTTTATGTTTGACACATGCTGCATAGATG
The DNA here is from genome assembly GCF_951216825.1 of Electrona antarctica. Classification (NCBI taxonomy): domain Eukaryota; kingdom Metazoa; phylum Chordata; class Actinopteri; order Myctophiformes; family Myctophidae; genus Electrona; species Electrona antarctica. The sequence continues at coordinate 5,805,098 of NC_136805.1, read as the reverse complement.
CGTCGTCACCATGGGAACCAAAAAGCTATGGGACGGCTGTTTGCTTAACGATTTGACAGCTACGGTGATTGCGTCATAGCTGCCGTACTTCCACCTAGCGGACCGGTCCTGAAAACCGTCGTTGCTTAAAGTCCCTATTGTGCGAGTTGGTGAAGGCTGCCGAAAGAGGCCTAGTACTTTGGTCCTATGAATACCGGTAGAATGATCAATCAATCACCAATTAAATTCATTAATTTACATTACTAGGGCCTTATCCGTTCTAATATATGAACAGGAAATGATGTACAGTGCTTTGTGGGTAATGATATATAATGGATCACATTGAGTGGGAGGGAATTCTTAACGGATGATCTTGGGAAATTGGGTTGAACTTGGGCACGAAATTAATGTTATTATATAAGATAGATAGATTGTCATGGATAGATAGATATCTGTCATTTACTGCCTCTGTATGTATTTATCATATTATTTTACCGATGGCACGGTCATTGCGCTGTCACAGTAATGTAGCTTTGGGAGTGTATAGCCTATATATAGAATGTATATGATTTTAATATGAATATGATATGAATATTGCAGAATAATATACTGTAAAACTTTCTCTTTCTTTATCTATATGGTCCGGTCCTGTATGGGTTGGTGCTGAGAAATGCACTCTCGAGTTGCGAGATCAAATGAATGATTTGATCTCTGTGTGTGTGTGTGTGTGTGTGTGTGTGTGTGTGTGTGTGTGTGTGTGTGTGTGTGTGTGTGTGTGTGTGTGTGTGTGCACTGCACTCAATGAGGACATTATCACATTCACAGTTAAGGCCAGACTACGAGTCCTTCCCACCAGACTCAATCTTTCCATCTGGTTCCCCACCACTCAGGTCCCTCATTGCTTGCACCACAGAACAGACCACTGAAACACTGTCACACATCTTCAATGGATGTTATGCATACAAAGGAATGTACATGGCACGCCATGATAGAATAGTGGAACTCATAGCAAAGGACATATCAAAATATCATACATCTTCAGTGAGAATGTACAAACATTCCAGGGTCATTCCATACATGTTCCAACTCGGATACCTTTACATTTCTGACAACTAATACAACAGATATTGTTGTGGTTCATGAGTCTAGAGAAATGTCTGTATTAGAGATAGCCTGCACCTTTGACCATAGCCTAGAGGAAGCCTTTATGACCAAGGTCATAAAATACCAACCACTTAATAACATAACATCTCAGATCTGGGCTATAGGTGCAGACTATTTGTCTTTATATTTGGCAGCCAGCTAGGGCATACGCACACCACACAGACTGGTTGTTGGAGTGTTCCAACAACTTGGGATGCCCAAGAAGGAGGCAAAAAGGCTGGCAAAGTATTGTGTCTCTGCTATAATTGGCAGGCGTCATATATGGCGGAGACGCTGTTACTTATACCCATAGAGTACTGAGTGACATGCCTGTTGTATCATGAAAACACATGCCATGATTTTGCAGATGTAACTCTAATGCACCTATAATATTTGTGTCCTTGTATGCATATCCTTTGTGTGGACATAAATAAATGGTTTAAAATGTGTGTGTGCACAATTATAAATGATCTGCAGCTACTGTTTGTTCTATTCTTTGTGCTGTCTGGTGATGCGTACACATACACGTGCTTGGGTACCAGAATATGGGGTTCTAAGATGATTATAAATTATCTGCAGCTATTCTTATCACACCATAGCACAAGATGACACTATTATACAATCATAGGCTATTTCTCAGGCGTTCCACGTTTCATATTTTCTGCAAAATCGTCTTTATGTTTACGTCCTTCACTTCGATCCCTTCATTCCAGACCAGTGTGTGGAGTCCAGCCTGCAGGTGAACATGAGTTCTCCACAACCAGCCTGCACTGGACAGGGACAGGAACCTGACGACCACCTGGAAAGTAAGCATTAAATGTTGTCTTTGCTAAAGAATGTCAAGAATTCTAAATCCTGACAGTTTTCTGAAATACCGGTACCTCATGTTTCTGTATCAGTGGTGCTCAATATTTCAAGGACCCCAAAAATGATATGTATTTGGCCCCCGACCCCCATCTGAAAATATTCCAGGAACCCCTCAGAAGCAAATATTTGAGTTAAAAACGTTCACTCTGAGAGAATACATATTCAATGATTTGTGCCACATTTTCACGATTATTCAAAAATAGCAGACCTACAAGCTGGTAGGCACCAAGTGCCGTGCTATGAGCTTGTAGATCTGCTATTTTTCAATAGCTAAAGCATAACATGATGCTTAAAACACAAAAAGGGGTTCCCGCCCAGAATGGGTTAATTGATATTAATGTATTTGTGCATTACATTCCCCCTTTGACATGAATGGGAAATTGTGGAGACTGTAAGCCCTATAGTTACGAAACTTGGAGGTGAGGTTTTTAATAATTCTAAAATGAATTAACTTTATATTCATGTTTTTGATAAATTAGGATACCCGTAAATCCTCTAATAGTGGCCCAGGCTTAAATTTGTTTCAACTGTAGCGGGTACTCGGGTAGCAGGTTTTTATTGATAGGAGGTTTTAGAGAGCAGCTTATATTTCTTTTTTTAAATGGATCACAATTAATTAATCAACATTGTATTAGTTTTGACCCAGTAAAATGTACTGGGTTAATTTATTGAAATCAAATACTGTATGAAATTAGCAGGTGTGGTTTGGGCGTTACAATAATAAAACCAATCACCGTCACGCTTACATTGGACACCCGGCGTTTGCTTCATAGGGTCTAGCCTTTGATTGCCTTTCAATAAAACCATACTTGATATACATACTGTAAGTACATGTAGGGGTGAGAGAGATGGTGTTAAAGGAGAATTCCATACTAGGCTTTCTTACCTTTTTATTTGTAGTTGTTACATCCCCACCAAAGAGGTCCAGGTGTTATTTTGTGCAAAAGCGCTCAATGAATTGCATTGAATTGAATGGGGCTATGGGGTGTTTGTATACATCCTTTCTTCATAATGTAAATAGTATCCCAAGCGGCACACTTTACTACTTATTTCCATGGAAATAAGCGAATTAGCACAAAAAACCAACCCCCATTGAGGGCTTATGGTAGGGGAAATAGCCAATAATGCACTTTTGCACAAAATAACACCTGGACCTCTTTGGTGGGGACGTAACAACTATAACTATAAATATCGTTGAGACCATACAATGTCTCCCCGATATGCCTTTTCAGAGATATTGTGGTGATACAGTACATTCTATGATTTGACCACTACATGTTACTGATCATAGAGAATATTATTGTAATCCGTTAGCTATTTCCAGCACAATGAAAGCGAATGACATCGGCAGGGCCGGCAATATAAGCGGTCGCTTAGGGCCACAACCACTGAGGGGGCCACATCCCAGGGAGAATATAAGCGGTCGCTTAGGGCCACAACCACTGAGGGGGCCACATCCCAGGGAGAAGATTATTATTATTTGTATGTATCCCCTGTTCCATACATGGGCTACTGGAGGCCCTCACCTTCACTTAATGCCGCCCGCAGCTTAATATTGGAATACTGATATATTTTTGATTTCAGCTATTACAATTCCAAACATGCAAGCATGACCCGCTTTAATTACTTCGGTCTATATTAGTAGCTTAATGACTAGTACTAGTCTTTTTTTTATGTCCAATGTATTTGCATTTAAGTTCATAAAGTTAAAGGTATATTCAGTGATTTCACTTAATTCAAATATCACTTTTTTTGTTTTGTGTTGAGTGTGCTGACCATATATGGAGTTCCTCCCTGTCCCCAGTTAACCCCTGGGGTAAAAAAATACCGTAGGTTTCGTTTGTGACTAGGTGGCCCAGCCCATCCAATCAGGAAAGAGATGGGCCTTCCGCCAAGCATGATCGAGCGGGGGCGGGCCTTGGTGTGTGTGCTGTTGGCCTGTTGCGTGTCCCCCCCACTGTAGTGCGTGCATGTGCACATCTTGTTACCCGGGCGGACCGTTTTTTTTCCCAAATCACCCAAATTACTGAATAGGCCTATCTCACAGAATTTCCCCGCCCCCTTAATACGCCCCCTTAATACGCCCCCTTTCGGGGCTAGTGGTGATAGCGTGACGTCACTCCATAGACACTACATGTTAACAGAGGTCATTTAAGAAGTCTACAACTTTTGTTTTCTCAAGGTAAGGTTTGTTCTATCTGTTCGAGCTGATTTACCATCTTGTTTGCTTCATAATAATATTGGTCTGTCACATTTTTACATTAGGAAATGTACTTAGATTCTCCAGAGAAAAAAACGTGTAAATGCTAATGTTAAATGACACCACTATCTACCGGAAGGGGGCGTGGAAAGGAGGCTGTGAGATAGGCCTATTCTCCTTTAATAAGAACATATAAATGTATTTGAAATTAAATAAAAATGTTAATTTTCAGGATTCCAATTCAGAAACACCGGTAGCTAAAAATAATTCAGCATTCCAATTTAAAATTAGCAAAAATAGCAGATCTACAAGCTCTAAACACGTCGCAGTTTGAGCTTGTAGATCAGCTATTTTTGACTATATGCATTGTGACAAAGAAAACATTATCACAACATTAACACGTTACTGCCCAGCCGAAATAAGCAGAGCAGAAGGGTCACTCCAACCCGAGCTGGAAGTTAGGCTTACCATACGTCCTCTTTTGGGGGGCTGTCCGGGCAGTCCGAGGGGGGTTTATAAATTCCTTCAAATGTCCAGGGTTTTACATGTATGGCCTGTAGTGTATCGCTACGCTCACAGACCATTCAGACCAATGTGTATTACAATGCAATTGCACGTTCAGTGGTTCGTAGTGGAAAAACACTGTGTGAGGTGGACTTTCAGCCCGAACCCCAGATTGTGTATTATTCATAACTGCATGCGCTGCGCGCTGACAGCACTGGTCCCGACCGCAGATCAGAGAAAGGCTCGCTGTCTGCAGATAGACTGTTGTGTTGTTCTGCTCTCCGTGAGGAAAGCTTGAAAAGAACTATCTCATCATTGACATGCAAAAAAAGTAGGCTACTGTTTTCTTAGCTTTGTGACTGACCAATGAGAAGCAGATTGTATTGTCTGCAAAGGAACTATGTGTCTGTCACAAATAAAAGTTCTGTCCTGCAAGCCCATGTAAAAAAAAAAAGGGTCCATTTGGTTCCATTTGTACTAGTACACTCTCAGAGTTACAGACCTGTAAGGGTCCATTTGGTTCCATTTGTACACTCTCAGAGTTACATACCTATAATGGGTCCATTCTGGGTGGCCCAAAACCACCTGGCGCAGAACTGTGACGCAGGAACTGGAACAGATGAACCTGTCCTGGGGAGAGGCGCACCATGCTGCCAGGGATCGGATGAAATGGAGAGCGCTCATTGAAGCCTTATGTCCCATAGGGGACGAAGAGGAGTAACTAATGGGTCCATTTGGAACCCCCTCAAGGAACCATGAGGGTCCCTGGATCACACCTTTGAGAGCCACTGCTTTAAAGGAGCATTCAGTGATTTGGGTGATTTGGAAAACCACCCAGTCCGCCCCGGTAACTAAATGTGCACATGCACGCTCTACAGTGGGGGGAAGTGGAACAGGCCAACAGCATGTGCACCAAGGCCCGCCCCCACTCGATCATGATTGGAGGAAGGCCCCTCTCATCCTGATTGGATGAAGGCTTTGCCACCCGCCACCAAAACTGAAACTAGGGTTTTTTGACCCAAGGGGCTCACTGGGGACAGGGAGGAACTCCTTATATGGTCAGCACACTCTATAGTAGAGAGAATAATCCAGAAAAAAAGAAATAATAAGTGATATTTGAATTAAGTCAAATCACTGAATATACCTTTAAATAAATATATAACTAATATAGAGCATATTTGATAAAATTTAGGAGCATAACTTTTTTGTTATAGATTATTTTGACATCTGAATTTAATTCAAACAGAACCACGCACGACACATGCACGACGTGCACGTGCGCATGTGTCCTTTTTTTGGTAATTCAGAATATGGTATGCCTACTGGAAGTGGATTAATGCGGCTCAGATTAATGTTTGAATAGGCTACAAACATGGCATTTCATGCCATTCTGAGCATAAATACCACTAATAACCCAGTGCACGTGTACGTGTACCGCGGATTATCATGTAGGCTGTTTCTACAATGAGAGGCCTCGCCTTGCCTTGGTTAGCTTCCGCGGCTAGCATCCATATAGGATGCTAGCCGCGGAAGCTAACCAAGGCAAAAAAAGGTAAAATATTTTGAAATAATTTTAATCAAATCTCGTAGATGTGTATTCCACTCTTATACATAACTTGAGAAAATGGCCACAGATCGGATTAAAATGCTTTTTATTAAAGAATACGGGATGCATGTGTGCTAATACCCATCCGTGCAAAATTCTAACATCCGTAGCCCTGGGGGTGAGCACTTTAGATTTTAAATCTGAACTTTCATGTACACGTTAGCTTTGTAAATGTAGCAAGGCGCTCAAATCAGTGGGAAGGTCTGCCTTCTGGTAGACTGATGGTTTAATTTACAGTGGAAGTTGGAGGAAATGTGTGTCTAAAGTGTTTACTTCCTTGTAGTACAACAGAGGAAACAATGCATGGAAAATGTTGAAAAAGTTCAACCTTTAATGGATTTCTTTCATTTTATCTTTTGCCTAAAGAAGAGCTTTCCCCTGAACATCAGGAGAGGAGGTCCAGTCTGGTCCAGGAGGAACCAGAGTCTTTACAGATTAAACAGAAGCTACTTCAAAGACCAGTGGAGGATGACGGGTCAACATTGACATTACTTGCAGTGCAAAGTGATGATGATGATAATGATGATGATGATGATGATGATGATGGCAGAGAGACAGAGCCTCTAGCCAGCACTTCAACTCAACACATGAATACACAAGCTGATGTAGAGGACTGTGGAACATCACAACCAACTGGTGATAACCAGCTCCTCTCTTTACACTATTCTGAATCGGACAATGAATGTGACAGTGATGATGAGTGGGAGCCAACTAGTGATAACCAGCTCCTCTCTTTACACTCTTCTCAATCGGACAATGAATCTGACACTGAAGACAGTGATGAGTTAGAGGAGACCAGGGAGGGTCCATCAGATTTAAACACACTGACATCACACAAGACACAAAATGTGAAAGGTCAAGCCTGGTCGTTGAGCAACAAGCTGTCCCAGGACCTGAAAACACCAAAACAAACTGATTCCACGAGGAGTCACACAGGGAAGAAAAGGTTTAGTTGTACAGAGTGTGGCAAAATGTGTAATAAGAAGGATCATCTTAACCAGCACATGAGGACTCATACAGGGGAAAAGCCCTTTACTTGTAAAGTTTGTAGCAAAGGCTTTGGTATAAAAAGTAATTTAAAAGTTCACATGAGGACGATTCATACAGGGGAAAAGCCCTTTACTTGTAAAGTTTGTAGCAAAGGCTTTGGTCAAAAGGGTGCTCTAACTTACCACATGAGGACTCATACAGGGGAAAAGCCATTTACTTGTAAAGTTTGTAGCAAAGGCTTTATGCAAAAGAGTGCTCTAACTTACCACATGAGGACTCATACAGGGGAAAAGCCCTTTACTTGTAATGTTTGTAGCAAAGGCTTTAGTGGAAAGAGTGCTATAACTTACCACATGAGGACTCATACAGGGGAAAAGCCATTTACTTGTAAAGTTTGTAGCGAAGGCTTTAGGGTAAAGAGTGCTCTAACTTACCACATGAGGACTCATACAGGGGAAAAGCCATTTACTTGTAAAGTTTGTAGCAAAGGCTTTAATCAAAAGAGTGCTCTAACTTACCACATGAGGACTCATACAGGGGAAAAGCCCTTTACTTGTAATGTTTGTAGCGAAGGCTTTAGGGTAAAGAGTGCTCTAACTTACCACATGAGGACTCATACAGGGGAAAAGCCATTTACTTGTAAAGTTTGTAGCAAAGGCTTTAATCAAAAGAGCGCTCTTTTACCACATGAGGACTCATACAGGGGAAAAGCCCTTTACTTGTAATGTTTGTAGCAAAGGCTTTAGACTAAAGGGTCCTCTAACTTACCACATGAGGACTCATACAGGGGAAAAGCCCTGTACTTGTAATGTTTGTGGCAAAGGCTTTAGGCAAAAGGGTAATCTAACTGACCACATGAGGACTCATGCAGGGGAAAAGCCATTTACTTGTAATGTTTGCAGCAAAGGCTTTATGCAAAAGGTTGCTCTAACTTGCCACATGAGGACTCATGCAGGGGAAAAGCCATTTACTTGTAAAGTTTGTATCAAATGCTTTGGTGCTAAATCTTCTCTAAAAGTTCACATGAGGACTCATACCTTAGAAAAAGGTTTTACATGTGACATTTGTGGAAAAGGCTTTAGGCAAAAGGGTGCTCTAACTTACCACATGAGGACTCATACAGGAGAAAAGCCCTTTACTTGTAAAGTTTGTAACAAAGGCTTTGGTGTTAAATGGAATCTAATGGCGCACATGAGGACTCATACAGGGGAAAAGCCCTTTACTTGTAAAGTTTGTAACAAAGGCTTTGGTGCAAAGGCTTCTCTAACTTTCCACATGGTGACTCATACAGGAGAAAAGCCCTTTACTTGTAAAGTTTGTAACAAAGGCTTTAGCAAAAAGAGTAGTCTAACTTACCACATGAGTACTCATACAGGAGAAAAGCCCTTTACTTGTAAAGTTTGTAACAAAGGCTTTGGTGCAAAGGCTTCTCTAACTTTCCACATGGTGACTCATACAGGAGAAAAGCCCTTTACTTGTAAAGTTTGTAACAAAGGCTTTTGTGCAAAGGCTTCTCTAACTTTCCACATGGTGACTCATACAGGGGAAAAGCCATTTACTTGTAATGTTTGTAACCAAAGCTTTGCTGCAGTATGTACTCTTAAGAAACACATGAAGACGCATACAGGGGAACAACCACTTTAGTTAGAGCTTCTGGCAAATGCATTGGTCAATTTCACCTCTGATACGAGGATTCATACAGGGGAGACACTGTAACGGTATAATGTTGTGTTCTTTTAACACTTAAAACGTTGCCAAAAACTTCAACCATGTTTATTGAAATAAACTGTCATACATTTACACCGATTGCTCCATCACCTCTCTTCTGCTGTGTAATGTGTTGACATGCTTTGAATGAAGAAATAACACTAATTCCATATGTCATAATAAACATATTAAAACTGTTTTAGAATAACACAAATTGCTCCAGCCTTTCCACTGCTGATCATGTCCAGCGCATGTAAGAAGCAATTAAGTTATCTGCAAGTTAGCTGACGTGCGACGGGGTGTTCTTTTTTTAATGTCTGTGTTTATGTTTGACACATGCTGCATAGATGCGTCGTCACCATGGGAACGGCTGTTTGCTTAACGATTTGACAGCTACGGTGATTGCGTCATAGCTGCCGTACTTCCACCTAGCGGACCGGTCCTGAAAACCGTCGTTGCTTAAAGTCCCTATTGTGCGAGTTGGTGAAGGCTGCAGAAAGAGGCCTAGTACTTTGGTCCTATGAATACCGGTAGAATGATCAATCAATCACCAATTAAATTCATTAATAATTTACATTACTAGGGCCTTATCCGTTCTAATATATGAACAGGAAATGATGTACAGTGCTTTGTGGGTAATGATATATAATGGATCACATTGAGTGGGAGGGAATTCTTAACGGATGATCTTGGGAAGTTGGGTTGAACTTGGGCACGAAATTAATGTTATTATATAAGATAGATAGATTGTCATGGATAGATAGATATCTGTCATTTACTGCCTCTGTATGTATTTATCCTATTATTTTACCGATGGCACGGTCATTGCGCTGTCACAGTAATGTAGCTTTGGGAGTGTATAGCCTATATATAGAATGTATATGATTTTAATATGAATATGATATGAATGTTGCAGAATAATATACTGTAAAACTTTCTCTTTCTTTATCTATATGGTCCGGTCCTGTATGGGTTGGTGCTGAGAAATGCACTCTCGAGTTGCGAGATCAAATGAATGATTTGATCTCGATGTGTGTGTGTGTGTGTGTGTGTGTGTGTGTGTGTGTGTGTGTGTGTGTGTGTGTGTGTGTGTGTGTGTGTGTGTGTGTGTGTGAACACTGCACTCAATGAGGACATTATCACATTCACAGTTAAGGCCAGACTACAAGTCCTTCCCACCAGACTCAATCTTTCCATCTGGTTCCCCACCACTCAGGTCCCTCATTGCTTGCACCACACCACAGAACAGACCACTGAAACACTGTCACACATCTTCAATGGATGTTATGCATACAAAGGAATGTACATGGCACGCCATGATAGAATAGTGGAACTCATAGCAAAGGACATATCAAAATATCATACATCTTCAGTGAGAATGTACAAACATTCCAGGGTCATTCCATACATGTTCCAACTCTGAGATAACTCGGATACCTTTACATCTCCGACAACTAATACACCAGATAGTGTCGTGGTTGATGAAGAGTCCAGAGAAGTGTCTGTATTAGAGATAGCCTGCACCTTTGACCATAGCCTAGAGGAAGCCTTTATGACCAAGGTCATGAAATACCAACCACTTAATAACATAACATCTCAGAGCTGGGCTATAGGTGCTATAGACTATTTGTCTTTATATTTGGCAGCCAGCTAGGGCATACGCACACCGCACAGACTGGTTGTTGGAGTGTTCCAACAACTTGGGATGCCCAAGAAGGAGGCAAAAAGGCTGGCAAAGTATTGTGTCTCTGCTATAATTGGCAGCCGTCATATATGGCAGAGACGCTGTTACTTATACCCATAGAGTACTGAGTGACATGCCTGTTGTATCATGAAAACACATGCCATGATTTTGCAGATGTAACTCTAATGCACCTATACTATTTGTGTCCTTGTATGCATATCCTTTGTGTGGACATAAATAAATGGTTAAAATGTGTGTGTGCGCACAATTATAAATGATCTGCAGCTGCTGTTTGTTTGTTCTATTCTTTGTGCTGTCTGGTGATGCGTACACATACACGTGCTCGGGTACCAGAATATGGGGTGCTAAGATGATTATAAATTATCTGCAGCTATTCTTATCACACCATAGCACAAGATGACACTATTATACAATTATAGGCTATTTCTCAGGCGTTCCACGTTTCATCTTTTCTGCACAATTGTTGACTTTCTTTATGTTTACGTCCTTCACTTCGATCCCTTCATTCCAGACCAGTGTGTGGAGTCCAGCCTGCAGGTCAACATGAGTTCTCCACAACCAGCCTGCACTGGACAGGAACAGGAGCCTGACGACCACCTGGAAAGTAAGCACTGTTGAGCCATATGTCAAATCGACCGGCTTCCTCGGGAATGGTGTGCTATCATTTTGCTAAGAGAAATGTTGTATAGTTTAATTGATATTCATTTATTTGTGCATTAAATTCCCCCTTTGACATGAATGGGGGGGGGGGGGGTCGCCCCCCTCGGACTGGAAGTGGATTAATGCGGCTCAGATTAATGTTTTAATAGGCTACAAACATGGCATTTCATGCCATTCTGAGCATAAAATACCACTAATAACCCAGTGCACGTGTACGTGTACCGCGGATTATCATGTAGGCTGTTTCTACAATGATGGATGCTAACCAAGCCAAAAAAGGTAAAATATTTTTAAATCATTTTAATCAAATCTTGTGGATGTGTATTCCACTCTTATACATAACTTGAGAAAATGTCCACAGATCGGATTAAAATGCTTTTTATTGAAGAATACGGGATGCATGTGTGCTAATACCCATCCGTGCAAAATTCTAACATCCGTAGCCCTGGGGGTGAGCACTTTAGATTTGAAATCTGAACGTTCATGTACACGTTAGCTTTGTAAATGTAGCAAGGCGCTCAAATCAGTGGGAAGGTCTGCCTTCTGGTAGACTGATGGTTTAATTTACAGTGGAAGTTTCTCCAGCCACCACATCTACAACTGTTGTATCTGTGGTAGTTGGAGGAAATGTTTGTCTAGTGTTTACTTCCTTGTAGTACAACAGAGGAAACACTGCATGGAAAATGTTAAGTTCAACATTTAATGGATTTCTTTCATTTTATCTTTTGCCTAAAGAAGAGCTTTCCCCTGAACATCAGGAGAGGAGGTCCAGTCTGGTCCAGGAGGAACCAGAGTCTTTACAGATTAAACAGAAGCTACTTCAAAGACCAGTGGAGGATGATGAGCCAACATTGACATTACTTGCAGTGCAAAATGATGATGATGATGATGATGATGATGGCAGAGAGACAGAGCCTCTAGCCAGTACTTCAACTCAACACATGAATACACAAGCTGATGTAGAGGACTGTGGAACATCACAACCAACTGGTGATAACCAGCTCCTCTCTTTACACTCTTCTGAATCGGACAATAAATGTGACAGTGATGATGAGTGGGAGCCAAATAGTGATAACCAGCTCCTCTCTTTACACTCTTCTCAATCGGACAATGAATCTGACACTGAAGACAGTGATGAGTTAGAGGAGACCAGGGAGGGTCCATCAGATTTAAACACACTGACATCACACAAGACACAAAATGTGAAAGGTCAAGCCTGGTCGTTGAGCAACAAGCTGTCCCAGGACCTGAAAACACCAAAACAAACTGATTCCACGAGGAGTCACACAGGGAAGAAAAGGTTTAGTTGTACAGAGTGTAGCATAATGTGTAATACGAAGTCACATCTTAACCAGCACATGAGGACTCATACAGGGGAAAAGCCCTTTATTTGTGAGGTTTGTAGCAAAAGCTTTAGTCATAAGGGTTATCTAACTTACCACATGAGGACTCATACAGGGGAAAAGCCCTTTACTTGTAATGTTTGTAGCAAAGGCTTTGGACTAAATACTCATTTAAAAGCGCACATGAGGACTCATACAGGTGAAAAGCCCTTTACTTGTAAAGTTTGTAGCAAAGGCTTTGGTGTTAAATCTAATCTAAAAGTTCACATGAGGAGTCATACAAGGGAAAAGCCATTTACTTGTAAATTTTGTAGCAAAGGCTTTAGTCATAAAGGTTATCTAACTTACCACATGAGGGGCCCTATTATGCATGTCTTAAGTACCAGGTCTTATTACTTAACTTAAGACCTGGAGGCGTGATCAATGCCATTTGGCTATTCTGAGTGGCCAAACAGCATTGACCACGCCTCCAGGTCTTAAGTTAAGTCATAAGACCTGGTACTTAAGACACGCATAATAGGGCCCGAGGACTCATACAGGGGAAAAGCCCATTACTTGTAATGTTTGTAGCAAAGGCTTTGGACTAAAAACTCATTTAAAAGCGCACATGAGGACTCATACAGGGGAAAAGCCATTTACTTGTAAAGTTTGTAGCAAAGGCTTTATTTTTAAGGGTTATCTAACTTACCACATGAGGACTCATACAGGGGAAAAGCCCTTTACTTGTAATGTTTGTAGCAAAGGCTTTGGACTAAAAACTCATTTAAAAGCGCACATGAGGACTCATACAGGGGAAAAGCCCTTTACTTGTAAAGTTTGTAGCAAAGGCTCTGGTGCTAAATCTAATCTAAAAGTTCACATAAGGAGTCATACAAGGGAAAAGCCCTTTACTTGTAATGTTTGTAGCAAAGGCTTTGGTCTAAATCTAGTCTAAAAGAGCACATGAGGACTCACACAGGGGAAAAGCCCTTTACTTGTAAAGTTTGTAGCAAAGGATTTAACCAAAGGGGTCCTCTAACTCAGGGGTTCTCAACGTTTTTGGCCGGGGACCCCTGGAAATGCTTTGGCAATGTCTCGGGACCCCCGCCCCGCCCCCTCCCGACCCCCAATATAAATTGACTGCTACAATAACCTTAAACCATTTTGGGCGGGAACCCCTTTTGGTGTTTTAAGCATTGTTATAATCTACATAGCGCTACGAGCTTGTAGGTCTGCTATTTTTGTAAAATCGTGAAAATAAATTTAAAAAAATCTTTTTTTAAATAATTTGGGGACCCCCTAAAATAATTTGGCGGCCCCCCGAGGGGTCGCGACCCACGGGTTGAGAACCCCTGCTCTAACTTACCACATGAGTACTCATACAGGACACTTTACTTGTAAAGTTTGTAAGAAAGGCTTTGGTTCAAAGGCTTCTCTAACTTTCCACATGGTGACTCATACAGGGGAAAAGCCATTTACTTGTAATGTTTGTAACAAAAGCTTTGCTGTAGTACGTACTCTTAGGAGACACATGAAGACGCATACAGGGGAAAAGCCCTTTACTTGTAAAGTTTGTAGCAAAGGCTTTAGTCAAAAGAGTCATCTAACTTACCACATGAGTACTCATACAGGAGAAAAGCCCTTTACTTGTAAAGTTTGTAGCAAAGGCTTTAGCCGAAAGAGTAGTCTAACTTACCACATGAGTACTCATACAGGAGAAAATCCCTTTACTTGTAATGTTTGTAACAAAAGCTTTGCTGCAGTATGTACTCTTAGGAAACACATGAAGACGCATACAGGGGAACAACCACTTTAGTTAGAGCTTCTGGCAAATGCATTTGTCAATTTCACCTCTGATACGAGGATTCATACAGGGGAGACACTGTATAATGTTGTGTTCTTTTAACACTTAAAACGTTGCCAAAAACTTCAACCATGTTTATTGAAATAAACTGTCATACATTTACACCGATTGCTCCATCACCTCTCTTCTGCTGTGTAATGTGTTGGCATGCTTTGAATGAAGAAATAACACTAATTCCATATGTCATAATAACTAAAACTGTTTTAGAATAACACATATTGCTCCAGCCTTTCCACTGCTGATCATGTCCAGCATGTAAGAAGCAATGAAGTTATCTGCAAGTTAGCTGACGTACGACGGGGTGTTCTTTTTTTAATGTCTGTGTTTTGACACATGCTGCATAGATGCGTCGTCACCATGGGAACCAAAAAGCTATGGGACGGCTGTTTGCTTAACGATTTGACAGCTACGGAGATTGCGGCATAGCTGCCGTACTTCCACCTAGCGTACCGGTCCTGAAAACCGTCGTTGCTTATGACTCTTTTTTTATAATTTTTATCCTTTGCAACCCATTTTTTCACCCAGTGTCATTATCTAATGTAATCCTGGGTGCTACACTTCCTCTGCCAACCTGGGGGGGCAGCGGACTGACCTCATGCTTCCTTCTATGCATGAGGAGTCCAAGATGCTTATTTTCACCTGACGGGGTGCTTTGCAGCAGTGGGTAATCTTTTGAGACACATGATGATGCATACAGGGGAAATGCCCTTTTCTTGTACAGTTTGTGGCAGATGCTTTAGTAAAAGCAAAACTCTTGAAACACACATGATGAGTCACACATGGGAAAAGCCCTTTACTTGTAAAGTTTGTAGCAAAGCCTTTAGTAAAAGAGTCAAAGGCTTTGGTAACAAATGTCATCTAAAAGAGCACATGAGGACTCATACAGGAGAAAGCTCTTTACTTGTAAAGTTTGTAGCAAAGCCTTTAGTCAAACGAGTCAATTAACTTACCACATGAGGACTCATACAGGGGAAAAGCCATTTACTTGTAAGGTTTGTAACACAAGCTTTGCTGCAGTGGGTACTCTTAGGACACACATGTGGACGCATACAGGGTAATGCCCTTTCCTTGTACATTTGTGGCAAATGCTTTAGAAAAAACAAAACACTTGAAAACACATGAGGAGTCACACCGGTGGAAGAACCACTTTAGTTAGAGCTTTTGGCAAATGCATTGGTCAATTTCACAGGGGAGACACTGTCATTAATGGTAATACTGCTTTTTTCCCCCCTCTCCCTTTCAAGTAAGCCACACATTTATGACAAATCAAAGATACAAAAGCATATAGGAATCACACAATATAACAATTGCCACATGTTTTTGTCAATTTACCATTGCAATTTACCAATTAGGCATTTAGCAGACAATCTTATCCAGAGCTAATTCAAATAAGCAAGGTAAATAATCACTTAGAATGCAGAGAGTTGGTATAGGTAGGGCTCAATGAACTAGGACACCAGATGAACCTGGCATCTGTCTAAATAACACTGTGTTGTTGGGCCTCAAGAAAGTAGGACACCAGGTAATAGTGGTCCTCCACTGCTGGCCTGATTGATGTGCCTAAAAAAGTGTCGACAAAAAAAACAAGGTGAAGCAGCTTTCTGCTTTTTTTTTTTTTTACTATTTTGAAAAACATTTTTGAATAGAGGGTGTGTGCATGCATAAAGTGAATGGCAGATCGAGTGGCAAAATCGAGTGGCAAAGTGAGTGACAAAGTGAATTTAATGTTGTTTAAACTCATTTAATGCAATCAAATAGGACTTTTCTGTTTGGATGTATGGGCTGTCATGGTCAGAAAGTCGTTTTTTTCCACTCAGTAGGCATTCCCGCATAAGTTCCGGGTATGATAATGCTGTCACGCGCATACTCTCTATAGTTAAAATAGCTAATCTACAAGCTCACAACGTGTTGATGTAGATCGCTGGTTGAACTATTCAATAACATTTTTCAAAATAGTAGAAAGATGCAAAGAAGTTTAGGTATAAGGGATTTAGCATGGACGAAACTAGAGCCCTTAGTGCAAAGCTGATTTCCAGCTCAGTAGGTAAATCTTGCCAATGTGTTTTGATGATTTTGATTAATATTTAAAAGAATCATACAATATTCTCTGTTTTGACTTTGAACACGAAATACATAAAAAAAAAACCTTAGAATGTCTGCTTTCATGAGAATAATAAACTGAGTTGATAAAATGTACCGTTGTAGCCAGTTGAATACAGCCTGTTTTCACCAAAAACAGCAGCAAGCAGCATGGAAAAACTTTTAGTTATGAGCATCCTAAGGTTTAATTTGATATATGGCATGGATATGTAGTCCCAGTAGAGAAGAATCTATAGTTGTGTGTGTGTGTGTGTGTGTGTGTGTGTGTGTGTGTGTGTGTGTGTGTGTGTGTGTGTGTGTGTGTGTGTGTGTGTGTGTGTGTGTGTGTGTGTGTGCGCGCGCGCGTGTGGTATATTTTGGAACCACATTTCATTAATATCGCTTAATAATGTTAAAACTAGACAGACTAAATTCACATCTAAAATAGTAAGCCTGATAATACTATGGTCTCACCTACAGGACCAAAAGGCTAGACATTCAGTCACCATTCTTCACAGCTGGCACCTATGCTAAATAGCCAGGCCTACTTTGATCTAGGAGCATTCAGACCAGAGGTCTCCTGTTGTGCCTCCTAGCCCTGTCCTTCCTGGTGACCATTACCTTATTTAGACATGACCATTTGGTATAGGGGGGTAGGGTAACCTGAGACCACCTTTGCATTCCCCTTTGTTGTCTGTCTTTCAGTTTTATAAAGTCTACTGCAAATGTTTGTAACAGTTAGTTCAGTGGCTCACACGCCGTGAGGCGGGTGGGCCAGTCCCGTGGCTATGAATGATGTCTTGTACTCTGAAAATAAAATGGGACTCCGGAACCTTCATTCATCTGTCTGCCTCCGCGTTTATCCTGAGTACTTTGCCTAAGTATTAGAGGTTTGTTCATGAGCTTTACAGAGAGGAAAAGCAGTCTCTCTTTGGAGTTTTTATACTTCAATTGGTGCGACGTAACCGGTGTCTTTGATGCATTTTTTTGCGTCAGGCAGAAGAGAGCCGGCGGGGACTTTTTGGATATTTCAGTCTAATTTTGGCGGTTGGTGGTTGGTTTGATTTTTTGGCGAAACGGCGTTCGTCTACAGCGGGAAGAAGTGGTCTTCTCTTCGGCGGCGGGAATGACGCAAACGGTGCGCTCCGGATCTCCGATGTGGGACAGGGGAGTGCAGCAGGCCTCCACAGCGCGTCGACGGGGAACGTGCTTCTCTTCACGTCTCGGCGGGGAACGGCGAGTCTCCAACCCGAGGAGCGGCGATGCTCAGCGGCGATTCGAGGGGGATCCTTGGCTTCATCTACTCGGCGATCAGCGGTCAGAGGGAGGCGGAGGACCCGCTTCATCGGCTCTGCTCGGCGACGGCGAGGCGGTTGCTCTACGGGCTACGCAGTCTGCTTTGGGGGCCGATGCGGTTCTCGTGAATTCGCTTTTGTCAGTCATGTGTTGTGAGTCATGACTGAAGGGAGGAGGAGGTGTGTGGAATTCATTTCGGAATGGACAAGAGGACAGTGTCGAACAGCGGCCGTACGGTGCAATGTACTGATCACACATTATGCACGACACGGGCCGAAAGAAGACATCTCCGTGGCGGCGCGTCGAGGAACTCGAGCCTTGTTGCCCGTGCGTGGTGACTGATGGACAAAGAGGTTATAGGTATTGTTGTGAAAGTGATTTTAATTGCATACTAGACAAATTGGAAGAGAAGATATATTGTTTTCAACATGAATTAGTAGGCATTATGTTGATTGTATGTTTTTGTCGTATAATTTGATAAGTTGAGTCATGAGTAGCCTACTTATGGAACAATGAGGTAATTTCCTAGAGACGTGTAGAGAATATTAGTTGAATATTGCTTAGACTCTGGCCTGTTAACGTATTTTTAACTGCGTTATCAACTGGACGTGATGCGTAGTACTACCTTAGTAGAGCAGAGTTTTATTTAAAGCATTATAAACGTATATGTTATAGCATGTCCTAAATTAAGCAGTGTAGTATAGGATGTTTTTTCGCTTTATAGTGGTGTCTAGTTTTTAATGCGTTGATTAGCAGGGTTGGGCCTGGCGGTCCCAAGCCATAAACACGCCCGATCTCGCTTATTTGTAATCAATCAACATTTCAGATTAGATTTTAATAGAACACTAAAAGATTCTACTGATGCTGAACCGAAATTTAGTTATGTGTATAGTGTATGTAATGAGAATTGCCTGAAGAAGTTATGTAACCTTGATTCCGTTTGTCTCTGTAACCATTTGAATTCTAATGTAATTGTTTGTTTGTCTTAGGCCTATCTGTTGTTTTTAATTTTATCTTTTCTTAGTGTCAAGGGAGGAGTGTCAAATCATCAAAATGTGGTTCCTTTTATTTTGTGATAAACGTGTAGTACGTTTAGCAAGGGAGGAATGTGGTATATTTTGGAACCACATTTCATTAATATCGCTTAATAATGTTAAAACTAGACAGACTAAATTCACATCTAAAATAGTAAGCCTGATAATACTATGGTCTCACCTACAGGACCAAAAGGCTAGACATTCAGTCACCATTCTTCACAGCTGGCACCTATGCTAAATAGCCAGGCCTACTTTGATCTAGGAGCATTCAGACCAGAGGTCTCCTGTTGTGCCTCCTAGCCCTGTCCTTCCTGGTGACCATTACCTTATTTAGACATGACCATTTGGTATAGGGGGGTAGGGTAACCTGAGACCACCTTTGCATTCCCCTTTGTTGTCTGTCTTTCAGTTTTATAAAGTCTACTGCAAATGTTTGTAACAGTTAGTTCAGTGGCTCACACGCCGTGAGGCGGGTGGGCCAGTCCCGTGGCTATGAATGATGTCTTGTACTCTCTGAAAATAAAATGGGACTCCGGAACCTTCATTCATCTGTCTGCCTCCGCGTTTATCCTGAGTACTTTGCCTAAGTATTAGAGGTTTGTTCATGAGCTTTACAGAGAGGAAAAGCAGTCTCTCTTTGGAGTTTTTATACTTCACGCGCTGAATAACTGAACTAAAAATAGCAAAGGAAAAACTGAATGAATGAGATAATAGGACATATAGTATTATATTATTGTCTTATAACAAAATGCTCACAGGTTGAGAAATGAATGCCATTAACATGGAGCCCGCCAGAAATGTAGTAAGCGTAGAATTACTTTTCTCTGGCAGCCCACCACATTTTAGGGTCACATTTTTGGGTCACATTTTAGGGTCACATTTTAGGGTCACATTTTTGGGTCACATTTTAGGGTCACATTTTTGGGTCACATTTTTTGGTTCACATTTTTGGTTCACATTTCCAATGTAGGCTATATTGTAAAATCAAAGTTAGGGGTCTATTTGGTTCCTAACTATCATTTAGCTGGGGACCCCCTGAAACTCCCTCAAGGACCCCTAGGGGTCGCCGGACTCCACTTTGGGAAGCACTGGTCAGTAATTTCAATCTTCCAATTATTGTAGCAGGCTCCCCCAGAGTTAATGTTGAAGTGTCCTTGAGCAAGGCACTGAACCCCTAATTGCTCCCGATGTGCAGGTTGGTGAGACGTAGGAGGGGCCCGGACAGGAGTCAACCCACAGAGCCTAGTCCCTCCACATGCCAGAATAGTAGGCTACCTCTCAGTCATCCCAGTTGCATCCATGCGATGTATTTTCGTTCTTGATTATTTATTGTCTCCACCAGGCCGAAGGCATGGGGAGAGAGTATGTTTTGCACTCCGTCTGTGTACAGCCAATCTCCGGGACCGTTAACCCGGTCGATGCCAAACTTTGCACACACACTCCCTGGATGCCAACGATGAACCTCTGCACCAAATTTTCCAGAACGGCCTGTTATAACGCCACCAGGAGGCCGACTTTTGTAAAACACATTCTTTGATATTACGCCTCCATATTTTGTCCAAAAATCCCGCAAATCGTTACACAGTTTCTCTATAGTCATGTGCTCAAGACAGATCGATATTTCATATTCCATCCTGATTGGCTAACATTGGCTTTCAAAGTTTACAGGATTGGCCCGTTTTTAACAAAAAGCCTCAAATCATGAACGTTCGCTGCTGCTCCGCTGTCTCCTCTTGCTCTCCGTGAAATGCCAAAGAACTATCTCATCATTGACATGCAGAAAAAGTAGGCTACTGTTTTCTTAGCTTTGTGACTGGATGGAACCCGGGCTCCCCCAGAGTTAGGCCCTCATTTATCAATCGAGTGTAAAATCTGCCCCAAATTCGAGTGTAGGATTCGTAGTACACCCACGTCGGGTCGGCATTTACAAAGTGATCGCAGACAGCTGTTTCTTCCTTAATTTCGTTCGGACGTTTATAAATGTGACGGCTGAAATCTATCTGGCACGCCCTATGAAATCAAGCCTCGCCCTCGTTTTTGCGACATGAACAACTGCAATACGACCTGGAAACCATGGATACAGGAAAAACGTACTGCCCGCCTCACCCCCCTCTCTCATACACACACACACACACACACACACACACACACACACACACACACACACACACACACACACACACACACACAACTTGCAAGCCCAACTAACTGGTGTGTTGTATCTTAAATAAATAAAGAACGAACACCTGCATGAATTAAATAATTCCCTCTCACCTGTTTCCCTCTCACCTCGCTTGCCTTTCTGTCATGTCCACGCACGCACGCACGCACCTCAAGGCTACATGACACATCGCATCGCCATGAATGGAATACGTTTGTAGGCCTATAATAATTTTACCCATTCGTGCGCAGTGCACGGCGAAGGCGATCAGTGAGACTGCGCACTGCTGTGATAAGTCCTGTGGGTGAGTCAGTGATGCCTGCATGAGAGATAGGCTACCATGTCGTCAAGGCAGTCATAATCAACGTTTATGGAGTGATTTGATCATTGATGAACGAATCATAAACATATGGATGAAGGTTTGCATGTGTGCCGGTATGTGCTGGCCTGGGCTGGCGACGCACGCCTCCCGACCCCCGAAAATGATCTCGCTTTTATCTGAACTGTCAAAGCGCTTATTTAAATGGTGAATGATTAAGCCCCTTACGCCTATAGCCTGCTACAATTGCAAATAGGCAAGCTGTATGATTGTCATTGTCACTTGGAAATAAAGGCGTGCAGTCCATGTGCCTTTTTTTTAAATAATATCACAGTGATTCTATAGGCATCTGATGTCACGCTCATGCCGCATGCGATGCGCTCCCAAATCATCTCACAAGTGCGCTCGCATAACAAGGCCAGTAAAGCACTGTTTGATTAAGCACAAACTAATACATTGTAAACATGTTATATTGTTTTTAATTGCGCGATTTTAATTACTTGTAAAGTTGGAAATCTCTCTTTTTCTTTTTCTTTTTACATGTATATACATACAGTTTTATATTAACATTTTAGGAGTGAAAACATATGTTTAGATGCCTGTGACAGCGTGTCAGCAGTTCAGACAATGCTGCTCCGCTGTTCTACGACAGAAACACAGGTGAGGACAAAGCGTACGACAGCTCCCGACCAGACGTGAGTTTTGTCCTGGCTCAAGTTCAAAATCAAACGTTGGCGCAAATGGTAAATGCCGAAAATTGCGGTAATTTCGGCGTACACCCATATTTTGGCGTACGCACGGTTGATAAATGAGGGCCTTAGTGTTGAAGTGTCCTTGAGCAAGGCACTGAACCCCTTGGTGCCTTGCATGATTTCTGCTGCCATCGGTGTATGAATGTGTGTGTGAATGGGTGAATGTAATGCACAATCTATGTAAAGCGCCTTGGATAAAGGCGCTATATAAATGCACCATTTACCATTGTAGGCATATATACTCTCCACTCCAGTGACAGCTGTTTCCTCCCAGTGTAGGCTCTAACATTAGACGTCTGTCCAAACAACATTTGTCTTATTTTGTTTTATTATCATCATTGAATTAATCAAAACATTTAACAGAGAATTGATGGGGTGTGTGTGTGTGTGTGTGTGTGTGTGTGTGTGTGTGTGTGTGTGTGTGTGTGTGTGTGTGTGTGTGTGTGTGTGTGTGTGTGTGTGTGTGTGTGTGTCTTTAAATGTGAGAACGGGTGGGCAGTTTTCGTGGGAATGATCTGTAAGGATGACCCCAATGGAGATGATTCACTTTTGGGTTGAGAATAAGGTCAAATGTCAAGGTCACAGTCCAGCACAACAAGGTCAAAGTGGAGTATGAATGGGTGGATGTTCATGATGCTTTGGTTAAGCTCGTTAAGCTACGTCACATACTAACCATAGCAACCATGCTCACCCGTACAGGCACAAACACACACACACGGGTACTAACAAAGCCAGTTGTTGGAGTGGTTTGCACCACTCAAAAAAAGAAACACTGCCGTGTAGATTGGGGTCCCAGAGATTAAAAATAAAAAATCACACCCGTGTGAAATGCAGGGTGCTCTTGTCATCGTACATCAATTTATGTTAGCGGACATTTGACATTGCTACATAAGGTAAGGTGGTCCCTTATTGGCCAAGCGCTCCCACCAACATGTGATTGGTTTGCTCGTTTCCATATGACCTTATGTTTTCCCTTCAATTTTCAATGGCTTTTAATGTTTTGATGTTTAATTTACGTCATATTTAGCAGAAATCTGACGTAATTTCTCGGTTCATCGTCAATGGCAAAACTAAACTTGAGACGGGCGGGGACAAAATTTAGCTGACATTTGACCCGAATTCTCTTACTGTAGTCAATGGCAAATGAGACGTGTGGGGACAAAAGCTGCTTATAGAAGGGGCTAGCGCCCCTTAAAAATGGGGGTCCATCTCCCTAATGCATGTCGGGCAGAAACCTTTATCTCCGCATTTTAACTTTTTCTTAAATTAACGTCCTATACAGCGTCACACAAAAATTAGCAGATATGTACAATGTTACCTGCAATATACAAAAAATATATAATAATCTGGGGCAATTTCTTCAATGTTCTACCATCAATATCTCCTCATGTTTGTGTTGTGGATAATTATGGAGTATTGGAAGTTAGTGCATACATGGACAACTTGGTGGTCCGGGGGCCTCATGTGGCCCCTACCTCCACTTTATGTGGCCCGCAGGTTAATATCAGAATTTTTATATTTATTATAGGCCTAATAGGAAACCTTTGGTGAGGCCTTTAGGAGGGCCATTTGAGCCGCAAGTGGAGTCTGCAGTACTACCGTTGCCCCGCGGTAGTACCTGCAGAACCATTGCGGCTCAAGAATCCACCACTCCTGAATGAAGTGTCTGGTGCTGGGAGTCTGGTGCAACGCACAGGTCCTCGCGGTAGGCTACTCCTGGTGAGAGCAGGAGTGGACCTGGTGAGACGTAGGAGGGGCCCGGGAGTCAACCCACAGAGCCTAGTCCCTCCACATGCCAGAATAGTAGGCTACCTCTCAGTCATCCCAGTTGCATCCATGCGATGTATTTTCGTTCTTGATTATTTATTGTCTCCACCAGGCCGAAGGCATGGGGAGAGAGTATGTTTTGCACTCCGTCTGTTACCAGCTAATCTCCGGGACCGTTAACCCGGTCGATGCCAAACTTTGCACACACACTCCCTGGATGCCAACGATGAACCTCTCCACCAAATTTTCCAGAACGGCCTGTTATAACGCCACCAGGAGGCCGACTTTTGTAAAACACATTCTTTGATATTACGCCTCCATATTTTGTCCAAAAATCCCGCAAATCGTTACACAGTTTCTCTATAGTCATGTGCTCAAGACAGATCGATATTTCATATTCCATCCTGATTGGCTAACATTGGCTTTCAAAGTTTACAGGATTGGCCCGTTTTTAACAAAAAGCCTCAAATCATGAACGTTCGCTGCTGCTCCGCTGTCTCCTCTTGCTCTCCGTGAAATGCCAAAGAACTATCTCATCATTGACATGCAGAAAAAGTAGGCTACTGTTTTCTTAGCTTTGTGGCTGACCAATGAGAAGCAGGTTGTATTGTCTGCAAAGGAACTATGTGTCTGTCACAAACAAAAGTTCTGTCCTGCAAGCCCATGTCAACAACACAGACAAGGCAGCTGTGCGCGAGGTGAGTCCTTCTGCAAATTAAATTGACCGAATATTATTTTGTACAACCTAGCAAAGCATGAGATATGATGGTTTGGAGAATAGGCTGGTCTCTCTTTTTATAAGAGAACAGAAGCTGCCATTGCATACAGGTTCTCAAACCTTTTAATTTCAAGGACCCCCATAACTCTGAGAGTAAAACCAAATGGACCCATAAGAGTCCCATTTGATTCCATTTGTACAGTATCAGAGTTAAAAGTTATAAAAGGGTCCATTTGTACTATAGTCACTCTCAGAGTTACAGACCTGTAAGGGTCCATTTGGTTCCATTTGTACAGTATCAGAGTTAAAAGTTATAAAAGGGTCCATTTGTACTATAGTCACTCTCAGAGTTACAGACATGTAAGGGTCCATTTGGTTCCATTTGTACACTCTCAGAGTTACAGACCTGTAAGGGTCCATTTGGTTCCATTTGTACAGTATCAGAGTTAAAAGTTATAAAAGGGTCCATTTGTACTATAGTCACTCTCAGAGTTACAGACATGTAAGGGTCCATTTGGTTCCATTTGTACACTCTCAGAGTTACAGACCTGTAAGGGTCCATTTGGGTCCATGTGTTACACTCTCAGTGTTACAGACCTATAATGGGTCCATTTGGAACCCCCTCAAGGAACCATGAGGGTTCCTGGATCACACCTTTGAAAGCCACTGCTTTAAATAAATAATGCTTTAAACTAATATAGAGCATATTTGATGAAATTTAGGAGCACAACTTTTTTGTTAGATTATTTTGACATCTGTAGGCCTACTGTGCTGTGCTGTGCTGTGCTGTGCTGTGCTGTGCTGTACTGTACTACTGTGCTGTAGTCTTTTGTACTGTACTGTACTACTGTGCTGTAGTCCTTTGTACTGTACTGTACTGTGCTGTGCTGCTCTCCGCTGTACTGCTCTCCTCTGTACTGTACTGTACTGTACTGTACTGTACTGTACTGTACTGTACTGTGCTGTGCTGTGCTGTGCTGTGCTGTGCTGCTCTGTACTGCACTGTACTGTACTGTGCTGCTGTCCACTGTACTGTACTGTACTGTACTGTACTGTACTGTACTGTACTGTACTGTAGTCCTTTGTATTGCACTGCACTGTACTGTAATGTTCTCCTCTGTTCTTTACTGTACTGTACTGTACTGTACTGTACTGTACTGTACTGTACTGTACTGTACTGTACTGTACTGTACTGTAAATATTATTATTGTTGTTATTAGTGTCCTTATTGTTGTTATTACTATTATTATTATTGTTATTATTACAATTAGTATTATTATTACATGGATTATTATTATGACGTAAGCTTCTTTGTAAATGAGTGAGTAGCCTCGGAAACCCAGACGTTTTTATGTGTTGAGAGCATAGTGTAGCTGTTGCATTTCCACCGTTCTATGGCTCCCCCTAGTGACCATGTATGATACGTGCACTGGACGCTCTTTAGACAGTCAAAGGGCTCAGACGTTGATTTGACAATGTGATGCTGAACTCAACCAGTCAATCCCGTACACAGTGTATGGGGCGTACACTTTCCGTGCAACTGTGGAAGTTCTTCACATACGACTTTCCAGTCAATTACAACATCATACATCACCAGGTCATTTTCACTTTTCATTTTCATTTTCACTGTTTCTCAACTTGTGGTCCATTACTAAATGCATGGTCAGGGACCACATACAATAGACCAATTATTTGTTTACAAACATTGGGACCCAACAGATCTCCAAACCTGTTGTTTTGGGGAGCACTGATTTCAGTCCATTCAACCTCCTCTTGTGAGTTGGCTAGTGAGGTGCACCCAGGCTATGGTGCACCCTAGGAGACATTTATATTTCAAAGCCCAACAGTGTTGCGCACAGAGAACAGCTGATATACAAGCTGAGCGTAGAGGTCTGCGTGCGCGACACCATCGCGGGACGAAGCATATATTATACTTGATGGGCTGCAGGTGCGCGTGCAGCCGTGCACAAATAGGCTCTGCTGCCGTGATCATGAGCGCACCTCCCGTTCTTATGACAGCGACTGGAGGTGTCGTTTTGAGGACAACTGTTTTGAATTGCTATTATTGTTCAAACACAACAGAAACCAAGGACTATATATTTCAAGGGCGAGAGATCACAATACAAATCCTAATCATTCTTCCTCCACACTGGGAGAAAAACAGCATCTGAAAGTTTGATGGGGCATTTTTTACACGTGAATGCAGTTAGAACTTTTCCATTGCATCTTATGAGAGGTGGTGTTCTTCTGCTGCCTTTATGCGCGGCATGCTGTTTCTTATCAGTGTGACGTCGTCTGATAAGGCGTCTGGTTGAAAAGTATCTTGCCACTAATACATTATTGTACGAGTTCCAATCTGGCTTCAGAACATCCCACTCCACTGACACATGCCTTCTCTATTTGAGCGACCACATCAAACAAGAGGTGGACGCTGGCAAATACTGCGGCATGGTCATGCTGGACCTCCAAAAGGCTTTTGACACCGTGAACCACTCCATACTGGTTAACAAGCTAAAAGCAATTGGTTTCGATAGCACATCAGTGAGCTGGATGCAATCCTACCTGGAGGGGAGAGAACAGATGGCGGAAGTGAACGGAACACTGTCCCCCCCCCTCCCAGTGAGCTGTGGCGTTCCACAAGGAAGCATACTAGGGCCTCTACTGTTCCTAATATATGTAAACGACATGACTTCAGCTTGTGACTGCAACTTGTTCCTGTTCGCAGATGACTCAGCACTGCTGGTCTCGGACAGGGACAAACTGCAGGTTGAAAATGCCCTCAGCTCTGAACTCGGTAGAATCTGCACCTGGCTCGCTGATAACAAACTATCTTTACACCTGGGAAAAACTGAATCCATTCTCTTTGGCTCTAATAGTAATCTCAGCAAGGCAAATGGCTTCTTGGTTAGAGTGGGTGACAATGTTATCACACGTAAAGATGAAATTACCTACCTAGGTTCCATCCTGGAGGCTAATCTTTCCGGTGATAAAATGGCCACCAACGTAATCAAAAAGGTCAACCATAGAACAAGATTCCTTTACAGGATCTCCTCACTGGTCAACAAAAACACCTTGAAGACCTTAACAGGAGCCCTTGTACAGGGTTTCTTTGACTATGCATGCACCTCCTGGTACCACAGCACCTCAAAGGCCCTTAAAACCAGGCTCCAGACTTCCCAAAACAAACTGGTCAGGCTCCTACTTGACCTAGCCCCCCGAACCCACCTCACCCCTGCCCACTTCGACAGGCTGGAATGGCTTAGGGTCGACGACAGAGTACAGCATCTTGCAATGGGTCTGGTCCACAAGATTCGATACACCACCAAGATACCCATGTACCTGTCTAGATACTTCCTTAATGTTAACGAAGTCCACACCCACAACACCAGAGGGAGTGCAACGAACCATGTACAACCCAGATTCGGCACAAACAAGGGACTAAATTATTTTCGCTCCTATTCCACCAAAATGTGGAACGCCCTACCAACTGTCATTAAGACATGCGAATCCCTTGACTCTTTCAAAACCGCTCTCAAAGGGCACCTACGGACGGCTGCAATTTGAAACTGGCCCCTGTAAATTCGGAATCCCTCAAACACGAACGCAAGGACAACACAAGAGACGGTCACGGCCACACAGCCAACTCAAGGTATGGCCACTGAGCCGACTTGGGGACCCAACGCAAGGACAACACAAGAGACGGTCACGGCCACACAGCCAACTCAAGGTACGGCCACGGAGCCGACTTGGGGACCCAACGCAGCTCCTCCAAGGAAAACAAACAAATTAACGGAGCTGAACGTGAATCCCCCCCACCGCCCACCCCTTTTTTCCCCCTCACTGTATATGTTTCTTTTCCCTTTTTACCTCCTTTATGATGAATTCCTGTTCTGTCTATAGAAGTGTCTATTTGTACGTCTCTAAATGTTTTGATGATTTGAACATGGTGGACCCTATTGGAAACAAGTGTAATGCTTAATTGGGTCGTCCACTCACAGTTAACAGCCTTTGTATTGAGTTTGTGCTTGAAATGTACTGTAATTCTGCAAACTGTTAATAAATTATTCAATCAATCAATCAATCAAACACAGACCACCAGCTGTTGAAAACCTCTGAGGAAGGGACTAATTAATTGAGTTCATGTTCATATATTTGTTTACCATGATGACGTTTGAAGCCATTTGTCTCCTAATGTTTAGAGAAAGTTGACATGAAACGAAGATAAATCATGATCTTCAAATTGTTTGAAAACGTAACATTTTGTCAACGGTCAGCAACATGTTTTGTCGTCGTGACATTCAATTCAATTCAATTAGCCTTTATTGTCTCCGAGGAGAAATTTGTCTTGGGCACCAAGAGACAGCGTTATACATTACATACATACGTACGTATACATACATACATACATACATACATACATACATACATACATACATACATACATACATACATACATACATACATACACACACATCAGACTGATTGTGTTAGAAAAACAGACATAGTAAAAAAAAAAATCTGAAGGACTCTGTTACTGACTTTCTCTGTTTGTTTTTCACTGTCTGAGTCATTTCTTTCTCTTCAGTTTTGTACCTTTGTGTCGTGTGTGGAGAAGTCTTGGGCATAGGCCCTATAGCCTATTTAGGCCCACATATTGTCGATCTGCTATTTGTTTCTGCGAAAGCTTTCTCAACGATACGGTTGCAGAGGTGGTGGTTCATTTTAAGGAACCCTGAGGGGGTCCCCAGACTCCCCACCATGGAACCTACTACTTTGAGAAACACTGGTTTAGGTTTTGCCAGAGACATTGAAGGAGAGTTGCGCCATTGAAGGGGCAGAAAACAGCGCTTGAGTTCATGCAGCTTGTGTGACAAGCTGGATTTTGAAATACATTGTTTTCAACTAAGGCGGCGCAAACCGCAAACATCAGCAATTTTAGGCACGTGTGCAACGACGGTGACCTACTGGTGGTGCTCCATGTGGAGGGCATGGAGGATGCAACGGTTAAAATGTTTAGACAGATTTGTCATAGGTTCATTGTTTACCTTGTATGATATCCTAAAGTCCAAATGTACAATAGCATGTTGTTTAGAACTTTAGATAGTATGCACTTACTGTCAGAGGCCAATAGTTCTTATAAGAACAGTGAGTCAACAGTCTGTCAGCGAGAGAGAGAGAGAGAGAGAGAGAGAGAGACTGCTCTTGTCTTAAAGGTGAGATATTTTCCATTTAAAATTACACATCACAGGAGTTCTATCACTTTAGTTAAGAGAAAGGGAGAGAGACCGATCAAAGAAACAATGATGTACAATAATAATTGTACATCTATTTACACATAGTAGCTAAATATATTGTGATTTGTTATTCTGCCTCAGGCTATAGTCTGGCATGGACGCCTGTTTGATTTGTAGGCCAGTCAATCTAAGCTAAACATCCCAAAAGAAATCGCAATAGTAATCGTTCAAGGTTTTCTTATGATCCTTATAGGGTCATCCAAATAACATATTGAAAATGGCATATTAAAAACTTCCACATAGCCATCTTCACAAATGTGATGAGGATGAGGTCATCATGTATGTTGGGCAAGTGGCTATGGCCGAATTTAGCTCAAGGATTGTTTTTCGTGCAAAACTAATGCTTGCTTCAGAATCATGAATAACCCCTAGTTTGACATGTCACATGCTACTAAAGCATCATTCAAATTTGATTTTTTTTGCCTTATAGGTTTTCATCAATGGCACCCCAAGGTTCAACCCCTGAATTTACCATGATCCACAATTTATATAATCCATTTTTAATGTGTTATTTGGATGGCCCTATAAGGATCATACAATTACTATTGCAATTTATTTTGGGTCAAACTCTCCCTCCTGGCGGAATGA
The DNA here is from genome assembly GCF_951216825.1 of Electrona antarctica. Lineage (NCBI taxonomy): Eukaryota > Metazoa > Chordata > Actinopteri > Myctophiformes > Myctophidae > Electrona > Electrona antarctica. Next base: position 5,774,540 of record NC_136805.1, on the reverse strand, counting down.
AAATGTTGTCCAGCAGGGGGAGTGGTTGCACCAGGCTAGCTCCACTGCATTTCATTTTAATAGTTATTTGAAAGTTTTAGTTACTAGTTAGTTTGTAGATTTTAATTATTATTACAAAACATGCATTAAACATTTCAGCCCTATTTAAACTTTGGCTACCGGTATTTCATGATAATAAATAAATAATAATAATAATAATAATAATAATAATGCTACAATAGAAATGCATAAAAGAAGAAACATCGTATAAAAACATCACACGATTAAGACATCGAGGGAAAACAAGAAGTAATGCTTTTCGCACAATTCAATTGGCTTTATATCGACATGAGAAAAGTTAAACATGCTTTCCACAAAGCTAAAGTGGAACAATACAATCAAAAACAAAATGTATCTGCAATTGATTTGAAATGTTCAGAATATTCAATATATCTGTTTCTATGTACCGAGGTCTCTCTGTGCAGAATACATACAATGATTAGTATAGTCTTTATTGTTCCATTTGATATCCTATCACAACATGTACCTCACTAATCTTGCTGCTGTGTTTGCACATTGTTGTACTTCGGCCAACACACACGCGTACGCATGCAATGCATGCGCACGCGCGCGCGCGCACACGCACGCACGCACGCACACACACACCTTGGCCCCATATGGAACCTATCCCTCCGCTATAGCAGAGTTACTTGTTGTTGTTGTTTTTGAGTGGTGCAGCCACTCCAATGTCCGTCCCTATCGATGTATGTATGTATGTATGTATGTATGTATGTATGTATGTATGTATGTATGTATGTATGTATGTATCTATGTATCTATGTATCTATGTATGTATGTATGTATGTATGTATGTATGTATGTATATATGTATATATGTATGTATATATGTATGTATGTATGTATGTATGTATGTATGTATGTATGTATAGGTTTACCAACAGTGGCGCTGTTGAGCTTCACACTGTGCATAGGTGCATGATGGGAAGCTGAGTTTTAGTGTAACAGTACAGAACAGACTACCAGACGCAATAGCATTTGTTGACCACCAAGTGTCTCTGTTGCACCACTCACTTCAGACAGGTCTGATTTTTGAGTGGTGCAAACCACTCCAACAACTGGCTTTGTACCCGTGTAGCCGTGTTTGTTCGTACCAAAAAAAACGAGCATGGTTGCTATGGTTAGCAACCAAAAAAACTACAACTACACAATAAATGTGTAGTTGCACCACTCAGTTCACACGGGTGTGATTTTTAATATGATAAATGACGTGTGTGTGTGTGCGTGCGTGCGTGCGTGTGCGTGTGTATGTGTGTGCACTGTGCAGCTGCCGCAGCAGACAGGATGAAGATGGCTCTGTGGCTGGTTGGGACCTCCCTGCTGCTTTTCTCTGCACCTCTCCGTTCTCTCCACACAACTGGTAAACAAAAAATCACACTGATGTGAAGTGAGCGGTGTCTTTGATGAGTTGGGGGGTGGGGGTGCCACATGACATCACAGGGTGGGTTAGACATAGACAAATCCACACTTTGGAGCGAATAGCACCGCTCAAAAACTAATATTGTAGATCGTAATCTTTCTCTTCTAATCGAAGTGATATTACTTTATTTAACTGTTTATGCTATTGTCTGTGTACAGAGTCTGATGATGTCAGGTTGGTGGGAGGCGCCAGACACTGTACCGGTTTAGTGGAGGTGAGACACGTGGACAACACAACACAGAGAGAATGGAGACCAGTGGTTCCTTTCTCTGACTGGACCCACGCGTCGTCTTCTGTAGTGTGTAGACAACTGGGCTGTGGCTCTGCTGTTTACACAGAAGAGAGACATGGTGGGTCTGCAGGTGAATCTGTATGGTGGATCACATCTCTCTGTGTCGGATCTGAATCTTCGCTGAGGGAGTGTGGACCAATACGGCCTTACTGGAGTTCTCCTACCTCCCTCAGACTGGGGCTGATCTGTTCAGGTAACAATCAATGACTTCAACAATGACACTAATCCTAATCTATTTGTTGATTACTTTTGATGAAGCAATAGATTATTTTGTATTAAAAAATGGTAAATGGTAAATGGTGCATTCATATAGCGCCTTTATCCAAGGCGCTTTACAGAGATTGTGCATTACATTCACCCATTCACACACATTCATACACCGATGGCAGCGGAAACCATGCAAGGCACAAACTAGCACATCGGGAGCAATTTGGGGTTCAGTGTCTTGCTCAAGGACACTTCGACAGTAACTCTGGGGGAGCCCGGGTTCGAACTGGCAACCTCACGGTTATCCCAGCCACTCTACCCCTGAGCCACCGCCGCCCCCTCTAAAGGTCCTTACATTTTCTCTCTCTCTCTCTCTCTCCCCCAGAGTCAGTGAGGTTGGTGAATGGGTGTGGTTTGTGTTCAGGCAGAGTGGAGGTAAAGTCTGATCAGTCGTGGGTCTCAGTGTGTGAAGGTAATTTTGACCAACATGATGCAGAAGTAGTCTGTAGGGAGCTTGGCTGTGGGGCTCCTTCAGTCCTCCAGGGGGCGCTCCATGGAGAAGGGAAGGCTCCAATGTTGACCAAAGAGTTCCAGTGTGAAGGCAACGAGTCTGTTCTCCTGGACTGTAGAACCTCAGACTCAACCAGAAACACCACCTGCTCACCTGACAAGACTGTTGGACTCACCTGCTCAGGTAAACGACAAACTAGGTTTGATTATTAGTTTACAGTCAAAGTGATTTGACCTTTTTAAGCACTTAAGTTAAATCCTAAATTTAGTTCACTGTATTCCCAAGGGCTCTCACGTTTTCACTCTAAAATAGCAGATCTACAAGCTTGTATTGTGATGAGCATACAGATTTTTGCAGACAGTTAACCCTATAATAGGAAGGAACACTACAGTTCTTAATGCTTATTCTATTGTCTGTGTACAGAGCCTGGTGATGTCAGGTTGGTGGGGGGAGCCAGCCAATGTGCTGGTAGACTGGAGATGAAACACCAGAGAGAATGGAGACCAGTGAATCCTAGTTCTACCTGGAACCACGAGGCATCATCTGTCGCGTGTAGACAACTAGGCTGTGGCTCTGCTGTTTCTACAAAACAGAGTAGACGTGGTTCTACGGATCGACCGACATGGTTTATTAAATCTAACTGTGTTGGATCTGAATCTTTACTGAAGGAGTGTGGACCAATGTGGACTCTTACTTCCTTCTACAGTATGAGGCTGATGTGTTCAGGTAACGCACTGTCTGTCTGTCTGTCTGTCTGTCTGTCTGTCTGTCTGTCTGTCTGTCTGTCTGTCTGTCTGTCTGTCTGTCTGTCTGTCTCAATGCACATGAATGAACATTCGATACTTGAATGTGAATTCAATCAGCTGAACATGGTCTCATGTAAACACACAGGATTTAGCTAGAAGCACATTTCCACACACACACACACACACACACACACACACACACACACACACACACACACACACACACACACACACACACACACACACACACACACACACACACACACACACACACACACACAAACACACAAAACACCCCAATAACAACATGACAAACACAGAGAACATACAGGTGCCTAAAAGAAGAATACCTTAATACCTAGTTTTAAACCTAACTAAAAACCTGCATACCTACTGTACCACAGTCTAATACCTAAACCAGTTTACCCTATAGTTTTAAACCCAACTGAAACCTTAGCCTACGTAGTACCTAATACCAGTGGTTCTCAAACATGTTCATGTCAAGGTCCGGGACCCCCAAATTGATGTAAGGGATAATATCTGGCTAGGTGGTCATTGTCGCTTATTACATGGCTAACTAACATAAATTAATACATTGACCCAAAACACAACAAAAAAGTATTCCATAAGTTCGCGCTGGCTGCGTCTGTAGCTGCAGGGCTGCAGCACTGTCGGAAAACAAGGAAGTGAGTTGATCAAATAGAATCCATTTTCGGGTCCTGCTTCGTCTATTTCTCGCTCAAATGTTTTCAAAAACATTTTTAAGAGCAATGTTTAGCTGTAAATGACATTGTGTGTCACTAGTGTGTGTGTGTTTACATGGCTGTCATGTTGGAAACAGCAGTAAATCAAATCAAGCGCAGCTGGTGCTCAGAGGGTTTGATTAGGCAGCAGTCAGTTATACAGCGGAGCGGTCATTATCGACACATAATTCACCGCTGAATTAAGCGATTGACCAATCAGAATCAAGCATTCAACCGAGCCATGTAATAAATATAGATAATACATCTGAAAATATGTTGTACCAGGGACTCCCATATGAACATTATGTTGTATCAGGCAGGGACCCCCAGAAGCAAAGATTTGTGTTGAAAATGAGTGTTAAATTCGTGTTAAAACAAAGCACAACAGCATCATTTGTTGAAGCGTGTTTAGTTTATTTGTCATAAAGAGGGCTTTTAGAGTGACATACATGTTTCTCCAACAGATGGTCCCAAGAATGTCCTTTTGGCAGTAAGTCCAGCAGGAGATCATGTTGTCAAAGGAAACTCTGTCACTTTCACCTGCAGCAGCAGTGGATCAAATCACCGAATCCAGACTAGTTACATCATTTTTAAAGACAAAACTATAGTGGCACAGAAAAGATATTTACCATCTCTAACGTCCAGCCCAGTGACAGTGGGACGTACTACTGTCAGGCAATTGAGGCAAAGAACAACCTCGCTACTAGAAAGCCTGGGTATCGAGGCTACCTCGCTACAACCAGTTCACCGGGAGTCACTGGGCCTCATGCGCCAATAAGTTCCTAACTTTTCCTCTTACATTTCTTCCTAAGTGAATTCCTAAGAGAAGTCCAGTCAGATTCATGAAACGTTCTTAAGTAGGCAGAATTGTTCGTAAGCATGTTCTTATGATGATGAATCCAAATCCTCGTAACTTGAAGGGGTGTGCCAGTTCATTCAAATTATCATAGGTAGACGCCCCACATATCCTAATTAGCATCCTAATTACCATAGGGAACCGCCCCACCAATCCCATATAAGGCATTGGGAATTCACTTTCCTACCTGTGTTCACCCAGGTGGGTGTAGTTTTGCATGACTCCATGGCCTTGCCTGCAGTCACACCTGTGTGTGATTGCAGCTCACAGGACCTCACACATAGAAATAAAGTTGAGTGAAGTCAAGAATACCTAAACTAAAGTCTAAATATGGTGGAACACCAGACTCCAAACATTACAAATCAATAATACTGTGGAGGTACTGAAGTGAACAGAAATTTTCACATTTCAATATTTTAATATTTTCAATATTCATGAATGTATTTTATTATTTATCTCACAATAGTCAACTGGGGGGGGGGGGTGATGGCGGGGGGGGGGGGGGGGGGGGGTTATGTGGTGGGTATGGTGCGTTTGTTTGGGTTGGGTTGTGAACTCTACACCAGTGGTTCTCAAACATTTTCATTTCAAGGACCCCCAAATTGACATGCATTCTGCAGACCCCCATATGAAAATATTTTCTGCTAGGGTAATGTTTTGAAGATTTATCAAAATGTTTTGAAAATAGCCGATCTACAAGCTCAAAATGGGCAGTAATGGGACGCGTTTGTGAGCTTGTAGATTGGCTATTTTCAAAGTATAAAATGGGATTAAAGTGGTAAAATATTCTGGACTGCCTGTAACTTCCTCAAGGACCCTTTGAGGTCCACAGACCAAACTTTGAGCATCATGCAGATGGCGCTGTTTTCCCTTTATGTTTTCAGATTGCACTTAAGAACGAAAAAGGCACCCTAAGAGTGCTCCACAGTGTGCGTAGATTCTGTTCTTACCTACGAACAAATCACAGCTAAGAAAAGATTGAGGGATCCCAAAACCTTCTTAAAAACCTCCTAAGTGGGTCTAAGAACAAATTTCCTCTTAAGAACTTCTTAAGAACGGTTGGCGCATGAGGCCCACTGTTGCTGTACACTGTGAGTTTTTAATTTCATTATTGTAGCTTAATTCATAATAGTTTACAGCATTGGTTTCCAAACGTTCAAGGTCGATGCCCAAAAGAGAGACGTTTGTAGATCTACAAACAGATCTACAAACGCCCAAATATGGGCGTTACGCCAATTTTCGGCATTTATCATTCCAGCGTGAACATGAACTTTGGCGTGCGCCCGGACAAATATCACGTCAGGTCGGGAGCTGTCGTGGGCTTTGTGTGAAGTCAGGGGCGCTCTTATCATCTTAGGCAAATTAGGAGGCAAATTAATATATTTTTTAATATATTAAAGTCTAACTCATGTTGCTATGATTAGGTGATGTAATGATGATGTAAAACAAACGGTGACAAAACAAACATTAAATTCTGTCCATTGACAATATGGCGTTTTTAAAACAAAACAGGGCAGCTGTGGCTCAGGAGGTAGAGCAGGTCGTCCAATGATCCCTGGGTCGGCGGTTCGAATCCCGGCTCCTCCTGTCCACATGTCGAAGTGTCCTTGGGCAAGACACTGAACCCTACATTGCCTCCAATGAGTCGGTCGGTGTGAGCTCGCCACCGTCGGTGTGTGAATGTGGAAGTGAGGACGCTGGCGTCGACTGTTCGCCGCTTCACCTCCCAATGTATGAATGAATGAACCATTGTAAAGCGCTTTGGCCTTTGAGCACTTGGAAAAGCACTATAAGAATGCAATTCATTATTATTATTATTTTTATTAAACATTAAACCTGTATATAGGAGGGGCTAGCGCTGCTCAATAATGTCCCTAAGTTGTGTGAATAAGTTGTGTGTCATACTGATGAGCTGTTTCGTTGCTTATCTCTTGCGTTGCAGTGTTGAGTACTGCGAAGAAGCCTATCAGCATAACAGGCCATGTTGGGGGAAAAGTGTCTTTCAAGTGCTCTAAATGGGATGTCTGGACCGACACCGAGTACCCAAAGTACCTCTGTAGAAGTCCATGCGGCACAAATGACTTCGTTATCAAGGCAGAGTCTGGTGAAACTGTAGTAAGCAATAGAATCAGTTTGAGAAACTCAGGAAAAAACTTATTCGCATCCATCACTGAACTCAGGAGGTCAGACTCTGGAACCTACTGGTGTGGACTGGAGAGAGCATTGATTGATTCATACATAGAAGTGCATCTTCATGTTCAAGATGGTGAGTCTCTGCTTCAATATATGAATGCACACTGTACATCATGTTTACACTGCAAGTTAAAATACTGCCTAATTACTGTTCTGTATTCTATTCTCATGAAAAGACTACATTGATTTTAAAGGTTTTTTTAAGTCTGTCTGTCTGTCTGTCTGTCTGTCTGTCTGTCTGTCTGTCTGTCTGTCTGTCTGTCTGTCTGTCTGTCTGTCTGTCTGTCTGTCTGTCTGTCTGTCTGTCTGTCTGTCTGTCTGTCTGTCTGTCTGTCTGTCTGTCTGACCAACTCAAGTGCAATATCTCACTTTATCCAGAGGTGGAGCCCTTCCTCATCGTAGCCAACAGAGACATCCTGATGAAGATAAGCTTGGACGGCTCCAGCTCCACAGTGCTCAAACAGGTGAAAACCAACTGGACATAACGACACATCCTATGTAATCCTATACAATATTCTACACTGAGTTCCAGTCTGAGAATATACGTCTAAAAAACTTTCATTTGTAGCCGTTTTTTATAGCATTTTTAGACGGCCCTTTAGACGAATATTAGACGTCTATTAGACCAAAAAATGCTCAGTGGGCAACTGCTTTGCTGCGACAGGACTTGGAGGTTGCATTGTCTCTGGACTTTGACTATCAGCAGCAGATGATCTACTGGATAGAGATGACAGAATTCTTCCCCCCGCGCAGCCTGATCCGTGGCATGCACATCAACGGCAGAGATGTCCAGGTCGGTGTGACAATGACAACTATGAGGAGGAATGAATTGAATTGTTGAATTGTTTTCAAAATTAGTAGTACTCAGAGTACTTATACTATAATAGCCAGTTGGGCAGTAACAAGTTACTTTTAACCCATTTAGGCCTGAGCAAAGATTTGAGTTCAAAACATTCGCTCTGAAAGAATATATATTCAAACATTTGCGCCACATTGTCACGACTTTTCAAAAATAGCAGACCTACAAGCTCGTAGAGCTTGTAGGTCTGCTATTTTTCAATAGCTAAATTATAACATAATGTTTAAAACACCAAAAGGGGTTCCCGCCCCCAAAATGGGTAACTGTAATATTGTTATGTTATCCTGTAACGAGTAGTGTAAGGTATTATTAGTTTTCTAAAGGTTAGAAAACACTTGCCATGGTGCAAGGTTAAAACATTTAACGGTAAAACATTTTGCCAAATTGTTAAATAATACCTAAGAATGCCTCACAAAGAATGTACGCATTTTGGGAGGTCTCCAGTTTATACATACGTGCTTAGGTATTCGGTCTAGCCTAACTTGGACTCAGGGGGGGTGGACGCCTCTGCCTTGCTGTTCACTGGTAAACTAACTTTGGTTTTTAAATATCTGGAGGTGTTGTAGGCTTGTATTTTGGAGGCCAAATAAACTGATTACAAATGTCATAATGTTGAAACAGTTTTAGAACCAACGTTTAGGCCAGTGCAGTCGAGCATACTCTTTGCCTTTTAAAAAAAAACAATCTCTCTCATTCTAATCCAATACATGCATGCAACACACACACACACACACACACACACACACACACACACACACACACACACACACACACACACACACACACACACACACACACACACACACGCACACGCACACGCGCACACACGTCACACACACACGCCATCCCCACCACATGCAGCCCACACTTTGACAAGTTGCTCTGACTATCATATGTAAAGCATGAAGGCATGGTATATGTTTGGTTCATTGACAGGTCATTCACAACACGTCGACCATGACATCAACGAGTCTGGCTGTTGATTGGGTGGGAGGTAACCTCTACTGGACTGACCCCGTGCATCACGCCATAGAGGTGTCCAAACTAAACGGGTCTTACCCAACAGTCCTGGTCAACACTGGCCTGGGCCAGCCAATGAACATAGCTGTGGATGTACGCTACGGGTAAGAATACTGTGGTGACATCATCAACCAAACACTGCATTCAAAAAGCTCTGAAAAATAAGGAAAATAGCCAATCTTCAAGCTGATGATGTGACACGTTGTCATCTTGTAGATCTGCAATTATCATCACTGTTTTTGAAGAAATATATTGGCTTTTGATTTGTTATTTCGATAGCTCTCATATTGTATTTGCACAATGTGTGATTAGTTGTTGCGAACGCAGTGATTGCGAACGCAGTGAGCATTTACTATGAGACCCAGCAGATCATGTCTGTCTGTCTGTGTGTCTGTGTGTCTGTGTGTGTGTCACGCTGTAACACCACCCGCCCACCACCAGAGGGCGCAGCTGTATCACACACAAAAACACATGCACGCACACACGCACACACACACACACACACACACACACACACACACACACACACACACACACACACACACACACACACACACACACACACACACACAAACAACTTAATTAAAAAAAACTTAACTTAAAAAAAAATCTTAAAAAGAAAAAATCTTACAAAAAAACGTAACTTAAAAGAAAAACTTAAAAATAAAAAACTTAAAAAAAACTTAACTTAAAAAACAATCTTAAAAAGAAAAAAATTACAAAAAAACGTAACTTTAAAAAAAAACTTAAAAAGAAAAAACTTAAAAAAAACTTAACTTAAAAAAAAACTTAAAAAAAACAAAAAAAAAACCTTAAAGTACGTAATTTATTCTAATTGTTGTTATTGCAATATACGAGCTGCGTTCGCTTCCCGCGTTCGCGCGTCTTACTTGTGAATAGTGACCCTGACACACTGTCTCCCTGACAGATACTTGTACTGGTCAGTAAGTAACAACAACCCCCACATAGGGAGGATGGGGATGGACGGCACCAGCAGGACAGTCATCGTGAAGGATAAGATCTCCATGCCCACAGGCCTGACGTTAGACTACATCAATGATCACATCTACTGGACTCAGTGGACTGACAATGGGCAATTAATTGAGTGTGCCAACCTGGATGGAACCAACAGACACACAGGTGTGCACGCACAGTTTAGCCTTCTTTTTTTCATTTCTAGTTTTTAGTATTGATCATGTACTTTAAAGAATTTAGTTTAACCCATTGTGGGCGGGAACCCCTTTTGGTGTTTTAAACATTCTGTTATAATTTAGCAATTGAAAAATAGCAGATCTACAAGCTCAAAAGCTACAATGTTTCAAAAAATAGCAGACCTGCAAGCTCGTAGCGCGCCACTCGGTGGCGCGCTACGAGCTTGTAGGTCTGCTATTTTTTTTTAAATCGTGAGAAATATTTATTTCAGAAAACTGGAGGATTTAGAAGATTTTTTTTAAATTTCGAGGTCAGGCCTATTAAATGGGTTAAATAATTTAGTTTAAGAAAAAGCAAGGAAAGCAGTGAGAAACATTTTTCTTTTGTAATACTTCTCTGTAATCAGGGACGTGCACACATAGACATCAAAGGGGGCTTCAGCCCCTGCCCTTTTACCCGTCTGTAAAACAACTGCCCTCTCCAGACCACAAATGCAGCATTTACTATGGTGAAAGAAATGCAAATGCCCTATACCGGAAGCACCATTCAGGATATTTTCTTTTCCCGAAGTCTCCTGAACTTGAACGCAGCATTTTGCATTGAATTAATTTGTTTCTAAATCCATGTCGTTACACCGCATCCCTATAGCTAAAGAGTGCAGGGTTGCGCCCCGAAAATAGCTGATCTACAAGCTCTCAACGCGTCGCAGCGCGACGCGTTGTGAGCTTGTAGATCAGCTATTTTCGCTATTTTTTGGCCAAGGCCCAAAAGTGCCCTCTTATGGGATTTCAGCCCCTGCCCCTCTAAGGGCCGATTCATACTCCTATAATAGAGCCGAATAAAAGTCGGTTCGGCTCTGTAGAGCCTACAATGTGACGTCATTTGAGGTTCGGGGGGGGCGGGTACCGTCCTAAAGTCGGCTCTTCGGTGCTACTGAAAATTTCTGACGAGCCGAAATCATTTCGGTACTACAGCGCCGAAACAGCGGTAAAATAGGAGTATGAATCGGCCCTAACACTCTCTGCACGTGCCTGTCTGTAATACACTCGTGCATTTTATAACAGTCTGACCCTTTTTCTGTGTTTTTTTATTTTGTGCGTCTGTAGTTGTGAGTCAGGACTTTATCGGGGACGTATTTACTGTGTTTGAGGATCACATCTACTGGACAGACGCGTGGGACGAATCCAGACACATCTACAGAGCCAACAAGACTCAGGGTATCGTCGTCGACAAGACCACACTCGTCAGCAACCTCAACCTGGAACGTCGTCCACATGGCATTTTTGGCATATCTTCCATCAACATCTACCACCCCTATAGACATCCTGAAGGTCTGTAACACTCATTATTATACTACTGTACATGTTGTTTTAATGACTTTTATTTATTGTATATTATTGTATTATTTGATATCTTTTGAAAAGTGTTGTATAAACAACCTGTCGTCCCTATTCTGATAATGCCTTTATGGGCAAGCTTAATATTATTGCATTATATGTGGACATATTTTAATTTTATACCTACCCCACAACATAAAAAATAGATAAATAAACAAAATTAAAATTAATAATTGAATAAACAACAGATGTACAATTTCACAATGCATCACAATGGGATGTGTTGTGAACTTGTAGAACAGCTATTTATTTTATATATTGTTTTTACTTACACACATCGAGTGTCTCTTGGTTACAACGGGTTTATACAATTTACTATTCAGCAGATGCTCTTAATCCAGAGCGATTTACAGTACAGGATCTGTACTGCATGCAGTAGAAGACTGACTTTGTGGGAATGTACAGGGTGCCATCAGGGAGAGAACGGTGAACTATTGACATCTCATATTCACCAATTGTCTCCTCAAGTTTGGGAACTAAACTTGGTCGGCTGCCTTTGATGACTAAAAATCGTCCCAGCAATTCACGTTCCTCACGTGACTTGATGACTTTGTCTCCAATACATACTTTCGTTTTTTCCATCCAATTCGAAAAGGTCTTCAACTTGATTTTCGTCATTTTGTCCCACACTGAGAGACATTGGGCTCTATTTTCGTCCATGCTATGCTAACCTCCTTATCCCTAAACTAATTAGCCTTTTTTACTATTTTGAAAAACATTTTTGAATAGTTAAAATAGCCAATCTACATCGACACCTTGTGAGCTTGTAGATTGGCTATTTTAACTATTCAAAAATTAATAATGAATAATAATAATGAAGAAAGAAAGAAAGAAAGAAAGAAAGAAAGAAAGAAAGAAAGAAAGAAAGAAAGAAAGAAAGAAAGGTGTGCCTTATGATGTTGACTCTGACACATCGGTGTGTCTTGGGTTACAACAGGTTTAAAAAGCACTGTTGTAACATATTTGGTGTGTGTTCTCATATTCCTTCCATATCTGCATGTTTTCTCCACCCTGCAGTGTCCGGTCATCCATGTCAGACCAACAATGGAGGCTGCAGTCACCTGTGTCTGCTCTCACCTGGAGGGGGCTACCAGTGTTCCTGTCCCACAGACTCAGTCACCTGTGTTAGGCTGTCTGACTTCCACTGGGGGTGAACGTGGTTTCGTCAGTAAAAGTAAACTGATTCTTGTAGCTTGAGGTCACCTATAAGAATTCAAGAGGGTGCCCAAGCCTAGTACTATGGCGAGAGGCTTGAACGAGTCTTTTGACATCAGACCTTTTCTGTAATTTTACTATTTCGGCCACACCAGAGTTTTCCTTGTCCAGTAGTGTATACTTTAGAGTACGATTTTGGGTAATGTCCCCCTTTACATATTGTTTTGAACCCATACCGTATTTCAGTGGGCCCTACACTGTAATGTTGAATGACTCGCCTTATGAATTTGTCTCTTACATTTCTCATTCCGTCTATGGTCTCTGTAGGTGATCTGATGTTTAACCCTTAGAAGATGAAAGACGCCAATTGGCGTCTTCATCAGAATTCCGTAAATGATCAATGACGCCAATTGGCGTCTTCACAGTTTTTGATGAATCTAAACATATTAATATGCTCCGAAGCGCTGTTTAAATTCCTGAGCTTATATTCCAACTACATTACCCAGAAAACCCGTGTCACGTGACACACGTGTACGTGTTGCCATTGGAAGCTGGTCCCACCCCCTGTAAACAGTGGGGGCAGAGGGAGTCTTCATTGTTTTGCCTGTTTGCCGTCTCGCCCGAGCGATTTTCTAGCAGAAAAAGTTGAAAGCAGTACTATTTATTTGAGCGAGATTTGTGGTAGTAGTATTGATCCATACGCGTCCCAGTCGCCTTCTCCAGGCGGAGTAGCCCTGGTCCAGTGCTTACAGCGAGACTCGCTGCTCCCTCCCTCCTTTTTTCATTGTCTCCCCATCGTCGTCCGATGAGCTATACCGGGAAACCATTGAAGAAGACGATCAACCCGGAATGTTTTGAGGTAATCTTATTGTAGAAAATGCCCTTCTATAGTGATCAGAAATCATAAGATGATCGCTACAAATAGATGCTTGGATAATTACTACTACTAGTCAGATCATGACGCCAGAATGACTCACCACGATGGCCCCCAGCCATTAGCCAGCACCGAAGGTGCTGGCTAATGGTGTTGGTCGGTGCATTGGTGCTGGCTAAGGGCTGGAGGGGGGGGTTGGTGTCGATCGGTTGGTTGGTGCAGTACAAATGTATCGTAGCAGGCATGCACGCATGGCAGTACAAGTATTTTATATTGTAGCGTGCCTTATAGGCGATCTGATCTTTAGAGTAATGTTCGCTCCTTTTATTTACTGTCTACAAAGACGGAGAACAAACATGCATCGTTTACTGAAGCAACGCGTGGTTATGATGACGTTGCTACAAGGATCGGAGGGGGGACGGGGAGTGAAGCTAACAGTAGCGTATTATATAAGATCTGTATGACGTTTCATTGACGTCTGAGCTTGCATGATAATTGCATTCATTGTATATTGTATACAATCATGATTGTACATTGTTTAGTGTGTCTCCGTGTGATGATGATGATGACGATGATGTCAGATAGCCTACGTCCCCCCGTCCCCCCCCAACTGGCTATTGGCCGGGCTGACTACAGCTAAATGTTTATTTTTATATATTTAGAACTGGCATCGGAGGAGGAGGATGATGATGATGATGATGAAGACGAAGAGTCAAGACTGCGATGGAGTTCTCCGACACTGAACCGGATGCATTCATTCATTTCAGTTGTTTTTTTTTTAATTTAGCCTACACACACACACACCGTCAAGAACAACTGGAATGCAGTGGTTTGGGGACACTGGGGAGTTTGGGGACAACTGTTTTGTATGTAGGCCTATTTATTTTCTGTAATATTTATTATAATTGTATTATGTTAGTAGTCATAAAAAATAAAAGACAAGCTTTTACAATGAGTTAGACCTGTCATGGCTATTTTGTTCACTAGTCTGAGGTTTATGGTTTGACTAAGTGAGTTTCAACTGTGATTTACTCTGTAACGGTAGATGGTAAGAACCCAATTTTTTTTGTTATAATACAGTATACATTCAAGTCTATATTTTGATACATATCATGGGCACAAAGTCATATCAAAACAATGTCCTTGGATGAGTTTTTTATCAAAACTGTTTCTTCACAACAGGTTTTTGAGATACATGCATGAATAGACACGGTACTGGTAAGACTATGTAAACATGGTATATATCAAAATGTGCGTTAGAATGTCTAATTTTACCCCAAAAAAGAATTGAGTTTATATGATGTTCCATTTCAGAGCTAGGGGGACTTTTAGCTGGATAGGTCAGATTGATCATGACTGACCATGCTATTTATAGATGGCAAAATATCTACAGTGGTACATGTGAGAAACTTTTTATTTTATTTTAATTGAACTAGACAACTCACCCTTTAAAATGAGATATTGCATGGCTATGTACGCCCAGCAGAAAAAAAGTTATTTAGAAAATAAAACTTCAACCGGTCATAACTTTTTTTGTTGTCCTAGAAACACTACCCAGTGTAAATGCAGGCTCTTTTAAATGGCTTCCAACACCACAACTAAACATTTTATCAACTCAGTTAATTTTTTTCCTGGAAGCAGACAAGCCAAGCTTTCTCTGAAGGTCTTTCGTTGTCACACATTCACAACAGAGAATTTTCAATAAATCATTCAAAAACGCCATTCTGCCATAGAGAAGTCTAAAAACTATATAGAAATCCATGAAACTCTCAAAGAGTTAAGGACCCTATAGTGCAAAGATCTACTAGTCCTCTTAATTCAATATCTTCTCTCTTGTATCCATTTGTTCACAGTTTGGGAGATATTACTCTGGCCCTGTTCAGCTTCCCTGCCAGTAGGTTTGTTTGGGACTTCCCAGCGATATGTCCTTTAAAACAAAAGAAAAAAGAAAAAGAAAAAAAATTAATAAGTCCTTCTGAAATGAAATGGGATTAACTGCTACCTATTTGTGTCCTGTACTGGATCCTGATACTGATCTCTTAGAGTAGAATTTTGTCTATTCTGTAGGCCTATATCTTGTTATTTGGGATTCATTATGCAAACTTGTTATGCGATGTGTTTAGTATTGCCTTGTGTTGGAGAAATGGTTACATGTTGATTGTTATGAGCTCAGGTGGTTCTAGTCACCGCTCATTAGCCTATCACAGAGCTCAGGTGGTTCTAGTCACCGCTCATTAGCCTATCACAGTGGAAGCTGTATTATTCCTGAAGCAGATCCAACCAGGTATTGAAGCAATAAAAGCAGATGAGCTGAGTAGAAACCAGTGTTAATTGCGTGCTGTCAACAGTCAATGCTTACTATAAAATAATAAAATACCAAAATTCATGGTCATAAGTTCATAAAGCATAATTCATAATAATGTCATGATACACAATACATAAGTGGTTCATTATTGATTTCATGAGGTTAAAAATGTAAAAACATGACGTGATAACTTTCTGAGGCAGAACAAAGTTCCCTATTTGTCAGTAGCTACACTGGACCATCATTGATTGATTGATTGATTGATTGATTGTATGGCATTGATTGCACACAGGTGGTGCAAACATTTTTGTCTCACTCACTCGGATTCTGGTCTAACTAAGGAGGTGCTGTACACTTGCAGCTTATAGTGTTACATGATAATCGCACTGCTAAAGTTATTTAACACGTCTGAATGCCGAGCACAGACGGTCAAAGACATTCTAAAGACGTACTTGTATGCAACTCAAGAGGAACGAAGAACCTCTTTTACACAACAATCGGCCAACAAGGTAGGCCTATATCTCTCTTTGTTTGTTGTGTTTGATGGACACGTGCATCGCACATTTCTACATGTTTTGTATTTGAATTTGTTTGGTCAATATTATGTACTGTGGTATAATTTGTTGATTATCGTTTATTATTTTGTGTGAACATACAGTTCTCATGGCATGGTGGAACAACTGAGGGATGAGAAGAATGCCTGAATAAATGCCTGTTTATAAAGAACCCGACCCATGTGTCGTCAATGTTGTGAGAAGAGCTACACAGACTCTATTTTCTCCTTGTATTGCCGTTTGTCCAGCACCCATATGGGCTAGAGCAGGGGTTCTCAACCTGGGGGTCACGACCCCGCGGGAGGGCCCCAAATTTATTTTGGGGGGTCCCCAAATAAAAATAAAAAAAAAAAGTTTTTATTGTTGCAACTGAATGGCTGGAAAATGGAAATTTAGAGTTTGATTTTGATTCTTTGATTCTGTGTCCCAAAATAATTGAATATTTTTTTTTTTTTTTGCGGTTTTCAAATATGTTTGGACACAGAATCAATGAATGTGTTATGCTGCATTCACATGGAATCAGGCAAGCGGTAGACGCCAGCACCCGGCAAAACCTGCTGGACGGTCACAGCACGGTAAAAAGATTAAATATTTGAACATTGATACCATCGCCGGTTCTGGCTGCCGGGCGGCCGCGCCGTCCTGTTCCGTGTACCGCCCTGCTCCCGTCCACTAACATGAAGTCCGTTTTGTCGTCTACCGCTGGCCTGATTCCATGTGCATGCAGCATTATGGTCATGATTCACCGGGAGCCTTGGTTGGCTTCGTTCCATTCTTAAAATAATTTAGATAAATATTTTCGGATATCTGTATAGGCTCAAATGTCTTCTATCTGTGTTACCACAAAATGCCCACCCCTGCTATGCCCTATATGTGGGTGGTACGAGATCATGGTCACTCCCCCTGTGGGTGTGTCGTGTCAGAAGGAGGCGGGGCTACAGTAGAAGGCCGGGGTGCGGTCCCACATAAAAGGCCGGTGCGCTTGGAGAAGCACAGTTCTTTCCACCTTCTGCATGCCGTCTGATCTACAAGACCAAGTAAGATATGTCTGACTGTCTGTCTGTCTGTCTGTCTCTACACATAGATATGTCTGACTGTCTGTCTGTCTCTACACATAGATATGTCTGACTGTCTGTCTGTCTCTACACATAGATATGTCTGACTGTCTGTCTCTACACATAGATTTCTCACTTTTCCCCTCTTCAAATATACAGTATTCTGTTTCACATGCACAACTCTATCTCCATATTTCACCTCATACTGTATGCTTGACAATTGATTGTTTCTTTTCCTGCGAATTAACACCCTATACTTCGTCATACAACAGTGTCACGTAAAAGTAGTAAATAGAAGATCTACATTACTAAGCTCACAGCGCGTAACATTTATGGAACAGGTTTTGTTTGGACATGACAGATTTCCACCCAGCAGTGACGGTATATGTCTTTCATTCAACCGCAAAAGAATGTGCAGTAAAGGTAAAGGTCCCTGCAGGCTGCTGCCGTTCAGAAAACTGGAAAAACGCAGAAAATAAATCCCTAAACCGCAGCAGCCTACAAGCACATTTAGTGTGTATACCAGGGGTGCCCACACTTTTTGACTTGAGAGCTACTTTCAAAATGACCAGCTCGGCAAGATCTACCCACCAAATCAATTATTATACCATTGCTGAAAATTGTTTAAATATGTACCTGAGGGGGCTTCGGAATAGTAGAGTTTGTGTTACATTCTGTACAGTATAAGACAAATGCACTTGGAATGGGAAATAGAGGGGGAGAAATGTTTTTCTTTTCTTTTTTTTAATCGTTTTTTTTCTTCAATATATTTAAATGAAATATTCTTTAGGGGCATGTCATGTGATCTACCTGCACAGCCTTTGTGATCTACCTTTTGGGCACCCCTGGTGTATACTTACCACTTACTGCACAATACAAACATGGTGGTAATGTGGCATGTACAATATACACCTACTTGCATACATACAGGCTTACAAAAGATTAGCCCAAAGGCTTAAAGGCTTTTTCGGTGATTTCCTCTCAAAGTGGTGTGTAATTGCTCGACATGTACAATTCTATTCATAGATTTGTTTTAAGCTAATTTATTTCCTCACCCCCAAGGCTACCAATTTCACTCCCTTTCAGAGGAAGGCTGTGTGGGGTGTGTGGGTGTGGCTCAGGATCAACAGTGTTATATTATTTGTGCTGTTTTAAGGGCTTCTGTTCCACCCCCTACCCTAAACCCACAATATTATCTGGGTGCTTTTTTAACTGTTGATTCACAACTACAATCCAATTATGACTAAATAATTGTGATTATCTCAGAAAATTGCGATTAGACGATTACTAATTTGTGACGGACCTATGTCTTAAACATATAACACATTATTTAAACAGGAGTTACCAAAGTCCCATTACAATGGCACAAAGAAAACGCCCAAGAGAGAATGTAGAAGGACCACAGATAAAAGGGAGATAATAATATAGAGGGATGATAGAGGAACGCGTGTTATTTAAAAGAAAAGACACCGTCATCTGACTGAGGCAGTTTGTTTCTGAACCTTTTCAGGCCGTGACGGTGACCCCCTAAATCAGGGGTTTTCAACTGATTGTGAACGAGGGACCACCACCCTGATTTAGAATCAACGTGGGGACCACTGTTGTGTTGGATGGGTGCACCGTGCAGGGGATATGGGCTAATGGGCTAGTGCATTTGTGACACTTGCTATGCATCCCATGTGTATACATACATCCCACTGTTTCTCAACCAATGGTCTACTTGACTACTAATAATTTCCTAATAATAATGACTCTGATAATAATGATAATACGATGCACTTCCCCCTCTTGAGATTCAAACTCAACTTTTTCTGTTGAATTTCTTGACCTCCAACTTGTCAGTAAACGACTACACGGACGGTCATCATAGGTCACCAGGTCATTCAGTTCACTGTTTCTCAACTAGTGTTAAAGAAACGTTTAAAAATCAACAAGTCCTGCATTACTAAATGAATGGTCATGCAGGGACCACCTGTTGAACCCCCCCCCCACAGAAACATTGTGAAAATAGCCGAACTACAAGCTCACCACGCCTCGCAATTGTGAGCTTGCAGATCGGCTGTTTAAAAAACTAAATTGGCCTTAGGTAATATTTGACAATTTGGCCAATATTTGACCATTTTTTTTATAGTAGGCCTATATAGTTTGGTTAACTTTTGATATAGTCTATGTATTTATTTACATTTTAGAGGTAGCCTATTCAAAATGTCAGGAAAGTCCTTGACCTTTCACTTTTGAAATGTGCAGACAATAGTCTACTGTACCTGTAATCCTGTATGCACTTAATATACTGTAAATGTTAGTCTGTTTACGGTTGAGTGGGAAGACCATTGTTCTGAGGTACGTGTGTTTTCAACAAGTGATTCCAGAGATAAGATAACATGACTCATCTCTGGTAAGGTATTTCAGAACCGCAGGCATCATCAAATGTGCGACTATGACAAAACAATTGTGATTATCTCAAATAATTGACTCCAGTCTGTAGGAACTGTATAGCTTGTTCAGTGGAGTGACTGATTCAATTGGTTATTATTATTATTCATTACATTGCAGCAGTTTTTATTGTAAGTCAGCTCTCAATGGGGGTCCTTGGCATATATTTTCAAATGGGGGGTCCACATGCTAATGAGTATCATTTTGGGGGTCCTTGACATGAACCATGTACTAAACCACCCACCCAAATGGATTAGGGTGCGGTCAGTGCCGTTCATGCTGAACATAGATTTTTCTGTTCTTATTTTGAGTGCTGACCAATTATTTGTTTACAAACATTGGGACTGGGCGCACGGGTGACTGTTTCATGTAATCAATTCCCAACAGATCTCCAAACCTGTTGTTTTGGGGAGCGCTGGTTTCAGTCCATTCAACCTCCTCTTGTGAGTTGGCTAGTGAGATGCACCCTATAAGACATTTATACTTCAAAGCCCAACAGTATTGCGCACAGAGAACAGCTGATATACAATTGAATTGCTATTATTGTTCAAACACAACAGAAACCAAGGATTATATATTTCAAGGGCGAGGGATCACAATAAAAATCCTAATCATTCTTCCTCCACACTGGGAGAAAAACAGCATCTGAAAGTTTGATGGGGCATTTTTTACACGTGAGTGCAGTTAGAACTTTTCCATTGCATCTTATGAGAGGTGGTGTTCTTCTGCTGCCTTTATGCGCGCGCATGCCGTTTCTTATCAGTGTGACGTCGTCTGATAATGCGTCTATAAAGGCATTATTAAGGGGCAGATTCTGCTAATGTATTTACAAATCCGTGAATGGCAACCACAAAGCGGTCCATTCCCATTGAAAAGCATTGGCAGAATCCGCCCACATAGGTATGACCGCACAGTGCACGCCACTCCTGAAGAAGAATCCGCCCACATAGGTATGACCGCACAGTGCACGCCATTCCTGAAGAAGATCCCAGCGATCGAAACGTTGAATCAATTAACCAGTGGAGCTGAGTTTTTCCTACCAGTGTTGCGGACTCTATTTCTTCCTCTAGGTATGAACGCACCCTTAGAAGAAGTAGAATGTCCTTTTTAAAATGAGAAAGAATCAGATATTCTACCAGAGGTCATCTAACTACATTCCAAAATAAATGGGATCCTTTTGTGACAGTTCACCCTGCCACTATTTATTTCTTCCAGGAAATAAAACGTTTCCGAGGCTACCCTGCCACTGACACCAACTTTTAACAAATGGGGTTGAACTTTTGAATTATTCTTGTTTATTATTTGGCAGACGATCACATTTATTTGACTTTTGACTGTTTGAAGATTGATGATTGATTGTCAATTATTGGCTCCAGGGTAGGGAGCATACCAACTGTGGGTTTGTGTGGGGGACATGGTACCAACAATGGTTTTGTATATAGAGAACTCTAATTATCATTACTACTGTATGTGGATATTTTGGTGAATAATGTGACACTTTAAATGTGAATATGAAGTTATTGTCTCTGGACATGGGGCTGTTAATTGTGGAAGCAATTCAGGTTGGTACGGTCCAGTGGTAGGGGCCTATAGCCTTTATAAGAAGGGGGATCTGCCACTGTCCAGCAGTCGATGTTGGCTGTAGTGGAGGGAGGACCAATCTGTTCAGCCATCTATGTAAATACCGTTGCTGTATTTCTTTGGAAAAACATTTTGTTGCTAGACACTAAAGGTGAATTAAACATATTGCTTTTTGCATAAAAGGACTCTGACTTGCTATTCCTTAGTAATTTTGCCATTTGAGTGTTTTTTGGAGAGCTGGTTCAGTGGCATTTTTGGCCCACACTACCTTCACTCAGGGCAGAGTGTGACCTTTAATCCTCATTCAATGAGGATTAGATCTCTCTTTGTACCTTTCCTTTTCTACTTTCTTTTCTATTTCTAACTTGCTTTCATATTTTTTTGTTTTGAAAAGCAAAATTATGTTATTTTATTCTTTCTTTTATACTATAACACTTTTTTTAAGGAAGTAGGCAGGGCAAATGGGAAGATTGCCATTCCATGTGCACAAATAAGCTTATTCTGCACATCTGCAGTCATGCAGTGCCTAACATCTAATAAACCTATATTCATGTATCCTATGGGTTTTGTGTATAAGTGTTGAGTATAAGTCTTAGATCAATGTTATTGTAGTGCAATAGTAGTGTCGTATGCAATGCAAGACTGCATATCATCTCAAGAATCAAGAAGGGTTTTGGCACAGAAAAATGTCATCTTATTTACATTTATTTAAGTACTGTAGCCTACTAATAAATGAGTCTCATGGTCTGTTTATTCACTGTCTGCTTGGGATCATTTGTATAACTATGTATGTAGCACTTGTTGCACTAGCACACAAGTTACCTCAATAACAAAAGAACACGCCTGCACACTGCCAAACTGCACAGTGCACGAGTTTGGGCACTTATTCTTCAGGCATTCTTTTATAATTGATGTGCATTGTGCACTTGTCTACGCACCTGCACTACGTTTTTACTCTTGGCTGTGGACTGATTTGTTATCTGTGTTCCAGTACTGTATACGTATGTGTGTGACAATATGACAGATTGTCTTAGGTTACAGTGAACTGAATGAACCCCGCCACACTGCTGCTTTTTCAAAAAGGAGTTGCCAAAGTGCTGTCCAAAGATCTGAACGATCACAATGGCACAAAGAAAACGCCCGAGAGAGAATGTAGAAGGTGTCAGATAAAAAAGGAGATAATTAGATGGCTGTAACATGCTTGATTGAAGCGACAAGACACTTGTCATCTGTCATCAGGTTATCTGAGGTATTCTAGGTGTGTGTTCAACGGGTGATTTATTTCAGAGCTAAGATAACATGCCTCATCTCCAGTGTGGAATATCAGAGCTGAGACGTCATTCAATAAAGGAACAAAAAAGAAAAGTATGGGAGTGGCAAAAAAAATCATAAAAACAAAATTATACCCTATTTGAAAAGTAGCTTGTGTGATGCATACTACACAGTATAGTATGACTATGATGACCAAGTATAAGGTAAAGTAGCTTGTGTGATGCTGTATAGTATGACTATGATGACCAAGTATAAGGTAAAGTAGCTTGTGTGATGCTGTATAGTATGACTACGATGACCAAGTATAAGGTAAAGTAGCTTGTGTGATGCTGTATAGTATGACTATGACCAAGTATAAGGTAAAGTAGCTTGTGTGATGCTGTATAGTATGACTATGACCAAGTATAAGGTAAAGTAGCTTGTGTGATGCTGTATAGTATGACTATGACCAAGTATAAGGTAAAGTAGCTTGTGTGATGCTGTATAGTATGACTATGACCAAGTATAAGGTAAAGTAGCTTGTGTGATGCTGTATAGTATGACTATGACCAAGTATAAGGTAAAGTAGCTTGTGTGATGCTGTATAGTATGACTATGACCAAGTATAAGGTAAAGTAGCTTGTGTGATGCTGTATAGTATGACTATGACCAAGTATAAGGTAAAGTAGCTTGTGTGATGCTGTATAGTATGACTATGATGACCAAGTATAAGGTAAAGTAGCTTGTGTGATGCTTTATAGTATGACTATGATGACCAAGTATAAGGTAAAGTAGCTTGTGTGATGCTGTATAGTATGACTATGACCAAGTATAAGGTAAAGTAGCTTGTGTGATGCTGTATAGTATGACTATGACCAAGTATAAGGTAAAGTAGCTTGTGTGATGCTGTATAGTATGACTATGACCAAGTATAAGGTAAAGTAGCTTGTGTGATGCTGTATAGTATGACTATGACCAAGTATAAGGTAAAGTAGCTTGTGTGATGCTGTATAGTATGACTATGACCAAGTATAAGGTAAAGTAGCTTGTGTGATGCTGTATAGTATGACTATGACCAAGTATAAGGTAAAGTAGCTTGTGTGATGCTGTATAGTATGACTATGACCAAGTATAAGGTAAAGTAGCTTGTGTGATGCTGTATAGTATGACTATGACCAAGTATAAGGGTGTATATTTTATGGGGGGATAAATAATATGGAGACAAAGACGTTTCTGGAATGAGCTCCAGAAAGTCCTTAAAAAAATCAGTTCACTTTCTTTTTTGGGGTCAATTCAGGGCAATGGTTTTCGTTCAAGGTTGTATCACTTTATTACATTTTTGGTTTATCTGTTTTAGTACTTTGAGTATTTCATTTTTTACTTATTTATGTTTGTATTTTTCCCTGATTCATGTATTTTAATAGTGTTGTATATGAATGTCTCTTCCTGTTGTTAATGAATTGTGTTCTGTATAGAGGGTATGCGTGTGACATCATCAAACCAGGAAGTTATGCAGGAATGCCTACTGAGTGGCTAAAAACTACTTTCTGGCCTTGACAGCCCATACATCCAAACAGAAAAGTCATATCTAATTGCATTAAATAACAATAAACAATGTTAAACTCACTTTGCCACTCGATTTGCCATTCACTTATACATGTGCATACCCTCTATATGTCGGCTACAGTGAAAACGAGGGCCCTGCCCTAAATGTTATGAATCTGA
>NC_136805.1:5702654-5747654 GCF_951216825.1 Electrona antarctica | reverse complement strand
TTAAGGCCTGTGCAGTAGGACAACTGCCCTATTTAAGGCCCATGCAATAGGACAACTGCCCTATTTAAGGCCCATGCAATAGGACAACTGCCCTATTTAAGGCCCGTGCAATAGGACAACTGCCCTATTTAAGGCCCATGCAATAGGACAACTGCCCTATTTAAGGCCCATGCAATAGGACAACTACCCTATTTAAGGCCCGTGCAATAGGACAACTGCCCTATTTAAGGCCCGTGCAGTAGGACAACTACCCTATTTAAGGCCCATGCAATAGGACAACTGCCCTATTTAAGGCCCATGCAATAGGACAACTGCCCTATTTAAGGCCCATGCAATAGGACAACTGCCCTATTTAAGGCCCATGCAATAGGACAACTACCCTATTTAAGGCCCATGCAATAGGACAACTGCCCTATTTAAGGCCCATGCAATAGGACAACTGCCCTATTTAAGGCCCATGCAATAGGACAACTGCCCTATTTAAGGCCCATGCAATAGGACAACTACCCTATTTAAGGCCCATGCAATAGGACAACTGCCCTATTTAAGGCCCATGCAATAGGACAACTGCCCTATTTAAGGCGGGTGCAATAGGACAACTGCCCTATTTAAGGCCCATGCAATAGGACAACTGCCCTATTTAAGGCCCGTACAATAGGACAACTGTCCTATTTAAGGCCCATGCAGTAGGACAACTGCCCTATTTAAGGCCCGTGCAGTAGGACAACTGCCCTATTTAAGGCCCGTGCAGTAGGACAACTGCCCTATTTAAGGCCCATGCAATAGGACAACTGCCCTATTTAAGGCCCATGCAATAGGACAACTGCCCTATTTAAGGCCCATGCAATAGGACAACTGTCCTATTTAAGGCCCATGCAGTAGGACAACTGCCCTATTTAAGGCCCGTGCAGTAGGACAACTGCCCTATTTAAGGCCCATGCAATAGGACAACTGTCCTATTTAAGGCCCGTGCAGTAGGACAACTGCCCTATTTAAGGCCCGTGCAGTAGGACAACTACCCTATTTAAGGCCCATGCAATAGGACAACTACCCTATTTAAGGCCCATGCAGTAGGACAACTACCCTATTTAAGGCCCATGCAATAGGACAACTGCCCTATTTAAGGCCCATGCAGTAGGACAACTACCCTATTTAAGGCCCATGCAATAGGACAACTACCCTATTTAAGGCCCGTGCAGTAGGACAACTGCCCTATTTAAGGCCCGTGCAATAGGACAACTGCCCTATTTAAGGCCCATGCAATAGGACAACTGCCCTATTTAAGGCCCATGCAATAGGACAACTGCCCTATTTAAGGCCCATGCAATAGGACAACTGCCCTATTTAAGGCCCATGCAGTAGGACAACTGCCCTATTTAAGGCCCATGCAGTAGGACAACTGCCCTATTTAAGGCCCATGCAATAGGACAACTGTCCTATTTAAGGCCCATGCAGTAGGACAACTGCCCTATTTAAGGCCCGTGCAGTAGGACAACTACCCTATTTAAGGCCCATGCAGTAGGACAACTGCCCTATTTAAGGCCCGTGCAGTAGGACAACTACCCTATTTAAGGCCCATGCAATAGGACAACTGCCCTATTTAAGGCCCATGCAGTAGGACAACTGCCCTATTTAAGGCCCATGCAGTAGGACAACTGCCCTATTTAAGGCCCATGCAATAGGACAACTGTCCTATTTAAGGCCCATGCAGTAGGACAACTGCCCTATTTAAGGCCCATGCAATAGGACAACTGTCCTATTTAAGGCCCATGCAGTAGGACAACTGCCCTATTTAAGGCCCATGCAATAGGACAACTGCCCTATTTAAGGCCCATGCAATAGGACAACTGCCCTATTTAAGGCCCATGCAATAGGACAACTGCCCTATTTAAGGCCCGTGCAGTAGGACAACTGCCCTATTTAAGGCCCATGCAATAGGACAACTACCCTATTTAAGGCGGGTGCAATAGGACAACTCCCCTATTTAAGGCCCATGCAATAGGACAACTGCCCTATTTAAGGCGGGTGCAATAGGACAACAGCCCTATTTAAGGCCCATGCAATAGGACAACTGCCCTATTTAAGGCCCGTGCAGTAGGACAACAGCCCTATTTAAGGCCCATGCAATAGGACAACTGCCCTATTTAAGGCGGGTGCAATAGGACAACTGCCCTATTTAAGGCCCATGCAATAGGACAACAGCCCTATTTAAGGCCCGTGCAGTAGGACAACTACCCTATTTAAGGCCCGTGCAGTAGGACAACTGCCCTATTTAAGGCCCATGCAATAGGACAACTACCCTATTTAAGGCCCATGCAATAGGACAACTGCCCTATTTAAGGCCCATGCAATAGGACAACTGCCCTATTTAAGGCCCATGCAATAGGACAACTACCCTATTTAAGGCCCATGCAATAGGACAACTGCCCTATTTAAGGCCCATGCAATAGGACAACTACCCTATTTAAGGCCCATGCAGTGGCTCATTGTCTTTCCAACGATACCACTTAGTATTATTGAAGGGGAGCAATAATCGACCAAAATACAGTTTTTTGGTAGGAGTTTAGTAATAATAGCATTACTATTTGATGCATTATGGGCAGTGGTGTAACTGTAAAGTAACTAATGTAAGTACATTTACTTAAGTACATTACTTAAGTACAATTTTGAGGTATTTTTTTACATTAGCCTACTTGAGTATTTCCAATTTCCAGTACTGTTACTTCGTAGACTTTGTAAACTCTGATTATCATTGCAAAACATGTACATTAACCACTTCAGCCCTGTATACATTTCGGCCATTTGAAAATAGCTGATCTACAAGGTCACAATGCGTCGCATCGCGATGCATGCTTGTAGATCTGTCATTTTCAAAATATATATATTTTTAATACATTTGAAATCAAATAGTACTTTTTACTTTTGGTACATTTTGATAGCAATACTTTTGTACTTTTACTCAAGTACATTTTTAATTGAGGACTTTATTGTAACAGAGTATTTCTACATTGTATAGTATTGATACTTTTAAGTACAAAACGTGACTACTTTCCCACTGACTCTGGGTGATTCTTTCCTCAGGGCATGCGGACCCTGGTGGGGGAGGGTACCCCGACCAGGGAGGGTGCGGTGACCAGCCAGGAGGAGGCTACGGACAGGGAGGGTGCGGTGACCAGCCAGGAGGAGGCTACGGACGCCCATCCTGCCCCACTCAGGACGGGCGGGGCAGACGGAGGCACAAACGCGGCCACAAGCATCGCGGTTGCCACAAGAAGGGACATGAAAGCCGTGGGGTAATTATTAAGGCCTTGAGGAATGCGTGTTCAGTGGGCAGAACACAGCCATCAAACACAAATGTTTGGTCAAACCATGTTGTGACTCCCATTGGAATTGCATTGTGTGGCGGCCGTTAAACACAGACAGCACACAGAACACGCGTTTGATATACACACTTCGGCCTCATACAGACATTTAAAACGAACATTCTGTGTTCCGTCTGTGTTTCATGGCCGCCTCAATGCTTTTCCAATGGAAGTCACGTGGTTTGGCCAAACACTTGTTTGATTTCCCCCCTCCCCCCATCAAACAAGTGTTTGGTCAAACCACGTGACTTCCAGCATTGGAAAAGCATTGAGGCGGCCATGAAACACAGACGGAACACAGAATGTTCGTTTTAAGTGTGTGTATGAGGCTGAAGTGTGTACTGTATGGTGGGGTCCATATCAAACGCGTGTTCTGTGTGCTGTCTGTGTTTAATGGCCGCGGTGGCGGTGGCTCAGGGGTAGAGTGCCTGGATGGTAACCGCAAGGTTGCCAGTTCAAACCCGGGCTCCCCCAGAGTTACTGTCGAAGTGTCCTTGAGCAAGACACTGAACCCCTAATTGCTCCCGATGTGCTAGTTGGTGCCTTGCATGGTTTCCGCTGCCATCGGTGTATGAATGGGTGAATGTAATGTAATGCACAATCTATGTAAAGCGCCTTGGATAAAGGCGCTATATAAATGCACCATTTACCATTTCAAACGTGTGTGTGTGTGTGTGTGTGTGTGTGTGTGTGTGTGTGTGTGTGTGTGTGTGTGTGTGTGTGTGTGTGTGTGTGTGTGTGTGTGTGTGTGTGTGTGTGTGTGTGTGTGTGTGTGTGCGTGCGTGCAGTCTTCCAGCAGTTCTTGCAGCAGTGACCGATCTGACTCGGAAGGCGAGGGCCACGGGCACCGTGGGCGTGGATCAGGGAGCAGGCATAGGCACAGACGCGGCCATAAGCATCGCAGTTGCCACAAGAAAAAACATGAAAGCCGTGGGGTAAGAGTCCCTTAACCCATTTTTGACCTGAGATCAGATTCTAAAAATGTCTTCTACATCCTGACAGTTTTCTGAAAAAGCTTATGTCAGTCGTTCTTCGATTTTTCAAAATTAGCAGAGCTACAAGCTCGTAGCGCGCCACTCGGTGGCACGCTATGAGCTTGTAGATCTGCTATTTTTCAATAGCTAAAGCATAACATAATGCTAACACCAAAAGGGGTTCCCGCCCAAAATGGGTTAATTCTTTATCAGCCCGGTCCACACGTACTATAGGCTGTGACAGTGTGGAGGTTTTTTTCTCCCTGGTAATAAAAACGTCTGGGTTTCCGAGGCTATAGTGTGGAGTTGACAAAAAATGTGTCCTAACGAGACAAAAGCAGTGCTTGGTGCCCCAGATACA
Organism: Electrona antarctica; assembly: GCF_951216825.1. Lineage (NCBI taxonomy): Eukaryota > Metazoa > Chordata > Actinopteri > Myctophiformes > Myctophidae > Electrona > Electrona antarctica. The sequence goes on along the minus strand of NC_136805.1, from coordinate 5,742,957 downwards.
AACACATCAGAGCGCCATTGGATGAAACAAGGAGATGAATCAGATGGAATGGAATAATGAAATACACTAATACAGTAACAGCATCCATAGAGTTATTAATCAATATTTGACAGTCCAATATCGCCCCAACATGGTCCTCTTAGGAACTGCATTTATTCTCCCCTCCCCTTTTGAGAAAATGTTGAATTACTAGGGCCCTATTTTTGCTGGTGCCTTAGCTAAGATGGAGTCTGAAGAGGTGCATTCCATAGTTTTGGAGCCAGAAGGGAGAAGAGTTTGGGACTTGCGTTAGTTGATTTGAGCACGTGGGAGGGTTTGTAGGGTTCGATGAGACTAGCAAGATATGGGGGTGTCATACCTTTGGTTGCTTTGAATGCCAGCATCAGAGTTTTGTACTCATGCGGGCAGCGACCGGGAGCATAGTAGGGAGTCATAGTTTCATTGACGAAATGAACAATGGTGTGTGTGTGTGTGTTCAGTCTTCCAGCAGTTCTTGCAGCAGCAGCTCCGACTACGACTCGGATGACGAAGGCCAAGGCCATGGCCATGGCCATGGGCATGGCCATGGGCACGGCGGGCACAAGCATCGGCACAAACACGGCCATAAGCATCGCAGTTGCCACAAGAAAGGAAAGGACAGCCATGGGGTAGGAGTCCCTTCTTTATCAGTCCATTCCACGCTATAGTCTGTGACAGTGTTGCCTGGTCTGCTTATTATAAGCGACTTTGGGCTTGTTTTTCTGTGAAGTTATTACTATTGGTAGTTGCGGGTTGCCTGTTTTGGGGGAGCTTGTTTCTAAAGTGTATAGTGCTTATTTGTGCTTGTTCCTATAATGTTGTTTAAACCTGCAGTGTTTCTCAAGCATTTTCATGTCAAGGACCCCCAAATTAATATGAATTTCCTCCTCCAATAAAAACAACATGTCGCAATGCGACGCGTCCAAACAAGCATAAAATTAAATCTCTTCTTTTTGGTCATCATGGCTTTATAGGTTTAATTTAGTTTTTATTTTGTTTTCGTCAGTGAACAAAAGGTAGTCGACCAACATTTTCCGCCATAGTTGTAGTCCACACAATTAACAAGTGTGTGTGTGTGTGTGTGTGTGTGTGTGTGTGTGTGTGTGTGTGTGTGTGTGTGTGTGTGTGTGTGTGTGTGTGTGTGTGTGTGTGTGTGTGTGTGTGTGTGTGTGTGTGTGTGTTCAGTATTCCAGCAGTTCTTGCACCAGTGACTCCGACTCTGACCCCGAAGACCAAGGCCATGGTCACGGGCATGGTCACGGTCACGGGCATGGTCATGGTCACGGTCACGGGCATGGCCATGGGCATGGTGGGCACAGGCATAGGCACAAACGCGGCCATAAGCATCGCCATTGCCACAAGAAAGGAAATGACAGCCATGGGGTAAGAGTCCCTTCATTATCAGTCCATTCCAAGCTAGTCTGTGACAAAGTCAAAGTCGTACGATTTGTCACACACGGTACCGCAGTGAAATTTGTTCTCTGCATTTGACCCATCTCTTGGAGCGGTGAGCCGCAGCGTGCGCCGCGCTCGGAAATCATTAGTTGATTTGACCCCCCAATCCAACCCTTGATGCTGAGTGCCAAGCAGGGAGGCATTGGGTCCCATTTTTACAGTCTTTGGTATGACCCGGCCGGGGATCGAACCTCCGACCTCCCAGTTTCAGCGTGGACACTCTAACCACAAGGCCACTGTTGCCTGGTCTGCTTATTATAAGTGACTTTGGGCTTGTTTTCCTGTGAAGTTGTTGTAATTATTACTATTGGTAGTTGCGGGTTGCCTTTTTTGGGGGGGAGCTTGTTTCTAAAGTGTAGTGCTTATTTGTGCTAGTTCCTATAATGTTGTTTAAACCTGCATTTTCATGTCAAGGACCTCCAAATTAATTGTATTTGTCTGCAAATTATAAAAAAAATATATGTTGTGGCCGTGTGTTTTTTGTTTTGTGTATCATATGACTTATAATCCTTCAATGAAAACATGTCGCAATGCGACGTGCGTCCAACCAAGCATGAAATGACCGTAGTCAGTAGTCGACCAACATTTTTCGTCATTGTTTTAGTCCACGAAATTAACAATGGTGTGTGTGTGTGTGCGTGTGTGTGTGTGTGTGTGTGTGTGTGTGTGTTCGTTCAGTATTCCAGCAGTTCTTGCACCAGTGACTCCGACTCTGACTCCGACGACCAAGGCCATGGACATGGGCATGGGCATGGGCATGGACACCATGGGCATGGTCACGGGCACGGCGGGCACAGGCATCGGCACAAACACGGCCATAAGCATCTCCATTGCCACAAGAAAGGAAAGGACAGCCATGGGGTAAGAGTCTCTTCTTTATCAGTTTTTTTTTGTGTGCAACAGCGAGTGCACGTGTTCCAAATGTAACACCACACCAGTTGCGCCGCTGTCTGTGAACACACCGACTGCCACGGACGGAGATCTCCGTCTTTTAACCCATTTAGACCTGAGATCAGATTCTAAAAAGGTCTTCTAAATCTTAACAGTTTTATGAAAAACCTATGTTTCAATGTCCGTGGTGCTCAACCTTTTTCATATCAAGAACCCCCAGAATTATCTGTATTTGGCCGCGGACCCCCATCTCAAAATATGTTGTTCCCGCCGCTTGTATCAGTGACCTTCTTTCGGTCATGACCCACACACTTCATGACCATAGGTGAGAGTATAAGAACGAAGATTGCTCGGTAGACGGAGAGCTTTGCCTTCTGGCTCAGCTCTCTTTTCATCACAACAGTGCAGTACAGCGGCTGTCTGCAATACCGCCGCAGTGCTCCGATTCTCTGGCTGATCTCCTTGTCCGCCCTCCCCTCAATCGTGAACAAGATCCCAAGATACTTAAACTCCTTCACTTTGGGTAATGGCTCATTCCCTATATTGGACTGCACAATCCATCGGATTTCGAAGCCCGATCTGGCCTCACACCGGGGATTTGTCGCTGAGGGCCAAAAAAGGTCAGCGACAGCATAATCGGGGGAAATATCTTGCAGCGTGTACTAGTAGCCTTTAGTTCTACAGGATCTCTTCTTTTTAGCCATCATGGCTTACGTTTTATTTCGTTTTTATTTTCGTCGGTGAAAAAAAAGGTAGTCGACCAACATTTTTCGTCATAGTTTTAGTCGACAAACTTAACAATGGTGTGTGTGTGTGTGTGTGTGTGTGTGTGTGTGTGTGTGTGTGTGTGTGTGTGTGTGTGTGTGTGTGTGTGTGTGTGTGTGTGTGTGTGTGTGTGTGTGTGTGTGTGTGTGTGTGTGTGTGTGTGTGTGTGTGTGTGTGTGTAGTATTCCAGCAGTTCTTGCACCAGTGACTCCGACTCCGATTCCGACGGCCATGGACATGGACATGGGCATGGACATGGGCACCGTGGGCGTGGCCGTGGGCACGGCCGTGGGCACGGACATGGGCATGGCGGGCACAGGCATCGGCACAAACACGGCCATAAGCATCTCCATTGCCACAAGAAAGGAAAGGACAGCCATGGGGTAAGAGTCTCTTCTTTATCAGTTTTTTTTGTGTGCAACAGCGAGTGCACGTGTTCCAAATGTAACACCACACCAGTTGCGCCGCTGTCTGTGAACACACCGACTGCCACGGACGGAGATCTCCGTCTTTTAACCCATTTAGACCTGAGATCAGATTCTAAAAAGGTCTTCTAAATCTTAACAGTTTTATGAAAAAGTTTTATGTTTCAATGTCCGTGGTGCTCAACCTTTTGGGTTGACCTCATATCAAGGACCCCCAGAATTATCTGTATTTGGCCGCGGACCCCCATCTCAAAATATGTTGTTCCCGCCGCTTGTATCAGCGACCTTCTTTCGGTCATGACCCACACACTTCATGACCATAGGTGAGAGTATAAGAACGAAGATTGCTCGGTAGACGGAGAGCTTTGCCTTCTGGCTCAGCTCTCTTTTCATCACAACAGTGCAGTACAGCGACTGTCTGCAATACCGCCGCAGTGCTCCGATTCTCTGGCTGATCTCCTTGTCCGCCCTCCCCTCAATCGTGAACAAGATCCCAAGATACTTAAACTCCTTCACTTTGGGTAATGGCTCATTCCCTATATTGGACTGCACAATCCATCGGATTTCGAAGCCCGATCTGGCCTCACACCGGGGATTTGTCGCTGAGGGCCAAAAAAGGTCAGCGACAGCATAATCGGGGCAAATATCTTGCAGCGTGTACTAGTAGCCTTTAGTTCTACAGGATCTCTTCTTTTTAGCCATCATGGCTTACGTTTTATTTCGTTTTTATTTTCATCGGTGAAAAAAAAGGTAGTCGACCAACATTTTTCGTCATAGTTTTAGTCGACAAACTTAACAATGGTGTGTGTGTGTGTGTGTGTGTGTGTGTGTGTTCAGTATTCCAGCAGTTCTTGCACCAGTGACTCCGACTCCGATTCCGACGGCCAAGGCCAAGGCCATGGACATGGGCATGGACATGGACATGGGCACCGTGGGCGTGGCCGAGGGCACGGCCGTGGGCACGGACATGGGCATGGTGGGCACAGGCATCGGCACAAACACGGCCACAAGCATCGCAATTGCCACAAGAAAGGAAAGGACAGCCATGGGGTAAGAGTCCCTTCTTTATTAGCCAGTTCCACCACACTAGTCTATGACAGGGTTGCCAGGTCTGCTTTATAGGCTCGTTGCGAAGTTGCTTGGTAGTTTATGGGTTGCGTTTTTGGGTCTTGTTTCTAAAGTGTTTATTTGGGCTTGCTTCCTAAATGTTGTAAGGACGGGTATACTCGGCCAATTAAATACATATGCGGGGTGCTCTAGGCGAGTATCTTTACGGCGATTAATATCGATATAAGAAAGAATGCCTCGCTATTTTCCATTTTTGGAAGTGCTCCGGTTGCTAGGTACGGTTGCTAGGGCCTCGCCTCGTTCAGTATTCCAGCAGTTCTTGCAGCAGTGACTCCGATTCTGAATCCGAAGAGTGTCTGATACCTTGCTATACTAGAGCGACATTATAAAGAAGACCACTGACCACATAGCTACGGCTTTCGCTGTCCAGCGTCAAGACCCTATAAGGAAAATCATTGAAGTTCATCTGTTGTGCCACACACACGCTTGTTCAAATAAAGGTGATCAACAAAATAACCAACACCTTTTGTCCTATAACAAGACAAAAGCAGTGATTGGCGCCCCAGATTCATGGGCTCAAACACGTCAGAGCATCAGATGAAACAAGGAATGGAATAATGATACAGTAATAGCATCCATTAATATTTGACAGTCCCATATCGCCCCCACGTGGTTCTTTTAGGAACTGGATTTATTATCCCCTTTTGAGTGAACTGATGTTTTACTTTGTTTGTTTGTTTCAGTGTTACTGTTGACAGAAAATATTGTCCTTTGAATATAATTATTAGTCAGTTATTAATAGGCTATTAGTCATATTTGTGTCATCTGAAATGTTTTACTTTCAGTCTAGTTTTAGTTGATTAAATATTACTAAATCTAGTTGATTTAGTAGGCCTAACTAGTTGACTAAATATTACTAAATCTAGTTGATTCTAGTTAATTTAGTAACTAGTTAACTAAAATGTATGTTGGCACTTGGCAGGCACCCCCGATTACATCGTAATTAGGGATGGAGCTCGATAACCGAAAAAACCCCAATAACAAGCTTATTGAGTACCCGTTATCAATAAGCTGTGGGGCTTATCAGGCCTGTTATCGAGCAGAGCGGCCGATGACGTCATGTTTAAAACATCAAGACAAGAGGCGATCAAGAAATAAATGTAATCATCCATGCTGGCACAAACATGTCGGTCTACAAGTGTATTGATGGATGCCAATTAACCAGCGCAGCCCGGGTAAACAACATTACGCTTTTAAAGTGACGGTGCACACACTAACCAGTTAACAGTTTCTTTAATATTATTTTATTGATAAAAAGGTCAATTGCCTTCCATCTGTTAGAAAATGCTGTATTTGAAGGCCCTAGTAGTAAAAGAAAATGCTCGACAGTGGGCCCGATAAGAACACGGCTCGATAAGCCTGATCGATAAGGTGGTCGTTATCAATAAGAATGATCGATCTGATCGATAAGGTGGTCGTTATCAATAAGAATGATCGATCTGATCGATAAGGTGGTCGTTATCAATAAGAATGATCGATCTCCATCCCTAGTTGTATGCACTTTTGGACAAAAAATAGCAGATCTACAACGTCGTATATGTTTTATACTCAGCCGATCTGAGCTTGTAGATCAGCTATTTTCCCACACACATAAAGTGACCTTCTACTACTGGATCTCTTCTTTTTAGTCATCATGGCTTAGGTTATATTTTATATTATATTATTATATTATATTTTTAATTCAGTTTTTGTCAGTGGAAAAAAAAGGTTGCCGACCACCATTTTCAGGGACGTACCATTTGGTTGCCCTATTTGTGTTGCCCCCCCCTAGCGACGAGAGTGCTGCTATTCCTCATCCAGATCGGCTATTTTCGCTGTTTGTGACTGAGGACGCAAACACACGGCCACTTAAATGTGTTATTTTGAGGGTCGGCGAGGAACTTTTTGGCACATTTTGTTCCCCCCCTCGGCGTGTTGCCCTACTCGCAGTGCGTATTGCGCATATAGGTAGCGACGCCACTGACCATTTTCCGCCACAAAATTAACAGTGGTGTGTGTGTGTGTGTGTGTGTGTGTGTTCAGTATTCCAGCAGTTCTTGCAGCAGTGACTCCGACTCCGATGACCAGGGTCACGGGCATGGTCATGGTCATGGCCACGGGCATGGTCATGGGCGTGGACATGGGCGTGGCCATGGTCACGGGCACGGAGGGAACAGGCATCGGCACAGAGGCGGCCATAAGCATCGCCATTGCCACAAGAAAGGAAAGGACAGCCATGGCGTAAGAGTCCCTTCTTTATTATCAGCCTGATTGACTCATAAAATGTGTGTTGGCAGCAGGCCTTGGTGGCACCCTGACCGTAATGCCTGACTTACTGGTGTGTCAGGCAGAAAATAGCTGATCTACAAGCTCAGATCGGCTTGCTTTGATCTTTTTAGTCATTATGGCATCATTAGTTAAAAAAGGTAGTTCATCAACATTTTTTGTCATAGTCTTAGTTGACGAAATTGACAACTGTGTGTGTGTGTGTGTGTGTGTGTGTGTGTGTGTGTGTGTGTGTGTGTGTGTGTGTGTGTGTGTGTGTGTGTGTGTGTGTGTGTGTGTGTGTGTGTGTGTGTGTGTGTGTGTGTGTGTGTGAGATTGTGTGTGTGTGTGTGTGTGTGTGTGTGTGTGTGTGTGTGTGTGTGTGTGTGTGTGTGTGTGTGTGTGTGTGTGTGTGTGTGTGTGTGTGTGTGTGTGTGTGTGTGTGTGTGTGTGTGTGTGTGTGTGTGTGTGTGCAGTCTTCCAGCAGTGCGTGCAGCAGTGACTCTGACTAGAACACACAACATGGGGTTCAACATAAGGCTCCAGGGTCCAGGACGGGCCTGTTGGAGGGTCTCCATCCGGCCTGCTGTGTCCTCAAAGGGACAACAACATGATGTTTTATTATTATTACAAAACATACATTAATCACTTTTTTAACATTACCAAAAATGAAATGGGGACATATTCTGGGTAATAGTGATTTTACTTTTGACACTTGTAGTTTTCTGACGATACTTAAATTACTCAATTAAACAAGCCATAGGCTTTCTTGGATAAATCCTTTTAGCAGACCTTGTATATCGTACAGTACTTTTCTGTGCTTGTCTATGCAAACTGTTAATAAAGTATTTCAATCAAAGCCATATAAGTACATTTTACTTGTACGTTTCTTCTTCATCAAATTAAATTCATCCAGTAACTGTTTGATTGATACAATGTGCTTTTCAAAAAGCACAAAGAAACAATAACGTAATACTACAGACGAGGAACTATCAAAACAATAAATATACAATATCAAACATAACGTTTTTTTTATTATTATTAAAGTATTTATTATGTACCGGTATACAAATATTTGAACTGAATTATCTGCTGTGAGTGAGGCTGGGATCACATTAAGTTCTCTCTGCATTCACTTCATCATTGTAGGGTGAAACAGTTATACACACAATCTGCTTTGTTCAGGTCCCTTCGTGTGGTAAAACTGGTCATTTGGGGAGTGGAGACCTATAGTTCCACCATCATGTGACAGTGAATGGAGAGACCTATAGTTCCATCATGTGACAGTGAATGGAGAGACCTATAGTTCCATCATGTGACAGTGAATGGAGAGACCTATAGTTCCACCATCATGTTACAGTGAATGGAGAGACCTATAGTTCCACCATCATGTGACAGTGAATGGAGAGACCTATAGTTCCATCATGTGACAGTGAATGGAGAGACCTATAGTTCCACCATCATGTGACAGTGAATGGAGAGACCTATAGTTCCACCATCATGTGACAGTGAATGGAGAGACCTATAGTTCCACCATCATGTGACAGTGAATGGAGAGACCTATAGTTCCACCATCATGTGACAGTGAATGGAGAGACGTATAGTTCCACCATTATGTGACAGTGAATGGAGAGACCTATAGTTCCATCATGTGACAGTGAATGGAGAGACCTATAGTTCCACCATCATGTGACAGTGAATGGAGAGACCTATAGTTCCACCATCATGTGACAGTGAATGGAGAGACGTATAGTTCCACCATTATGTGACAGTGAATGGAGAGACCTATAGTTCCACCATCATGTGACAGTGAATGGAGAGACCTATAGTTCCACCATCATGTGACGGTGAATGGAGAGACCTATAGTTCCATCATGTGACAGTGAATGGAGAGACGTATAGTTCCACCATCATGTGACAGTGAATGGAGAGACCTATAGTTCCATCATGTGACAGTGAATGGAGAGACCTATAGTTCCATCATGTGACAGTGAATGGAGAGACCTATAGTTCCATCATGTGACAGTGAATGGAGAGACCTATAGTTCCACCATGTGACAGTGAATGGAGAGACCTATAGTTCCACCATCATGTGACAGTGAATGGAGAGACCTATAGTTCCACCATCATGTGACAGTGAATGGAGAGACCTATAGTTCCATCATGTGACAGTGAATGGAGAGACCTATAGTTCCACCATCATGTGACAGTGAATGGAGAGACCTATAGTTCCACCATCATGTGACAGTGAATGGAGAGACCTATAGTTCCACCATCATGTGACAGTGAATGGAGAGACCTATAGTTCCACCATCATGTGACAGTGAATGGAGAGACCTATAGTTCCACCATCATGTGACAGTGAATGGAGAGACCTATAGTTCCACCATCATGTGACAGTGAATGGAGAGACCTATAGTTCCATCATGTTACAGTGAATGGAGAGACCTATAGTTCCACCATCATGTGACAGTGAATGGAGAGACCTATAGTTCCACCATCATGTGACAGTGAATGGAGAGACCTATAGTTCCACCATCATGTGACAGTGAATGGAGAGACCTATAGTTCCATCATGTTACAGTGAATGGAGAGACCTATAGTTCCACCATCATGTGACAGTGAATGGAGAGACCTATAGTTCCACCATCATGTGACAGTGAATGGAGAGACCTATAGTTCCACCATCATGTGACAGTGAATGGAGAGACCTATAGTTCCACCATCATGTGACAGTGAATGGAGAGACCTATAGTTCCACCATCATGTGACAGTGAATGGAGAGACCTATAGTTCCACCATCATGTGACAGTGAATGGAGAGACCTATAGTTCCACCATCATGTGACAGTGAATGGAGAGACCTATAGTTCCACCATCATGTGACAGTGAATGGAGAGACCTATAGTTCCACCATCATGTGACAGTGAATGGAGAGACCTATAGTTCCATCATGTTACAGTGAATGGAGAGACCTATAGTTCCACCATCATGTGACAGTGAATGGAGAGACCTATAGTTCCACCATCATGTGACAGTGAATGGAGAGACCTATAGTTCCACCATCATGTGACAGTGAATGGAGAGACCTATAGTTCCACCATCATGTGACAGTGAATGGAGAGACCTATAGTTCCACCATCATGTGACAGTGAATGGAGAGACCTATAGTTCCACCATCATGTGACAGTGAATGGAGAGACCTATAGTTCCACCATCATGTTACAGTGAATGGAGAGACCTATAGTTCCATCATCATGTGACAGTGAATGGAGAGACCTATAGTTCCATCATGTTACAGTGAATGGAGAGACCTATAGTTCCACCATCATGTGACAGTGAATGGAGAGACCTATAGTTCCATCATGTGACAGTGAATGGAGAGACCTATAGTTCCATCATGTTACAGTGAATGGAGAGACCTATAGTTCCACCATCATGTGACAGTGAATGGAGAGACCTATAGTTCCACCATCATGTGACAGTGAATGGAGAGACCTATAGTTCCACCATCATGTGACAGTGAATGGAGAGACCTATAGTTCCATCATGTGACTGAATGGAGAGACCTATAGTTCCACCATCATGTGACTGAATGGACAGACCTATAGTTCCACCATCATGTGACTGAATGGACAGACCTATAGTTCCACCATCATCTGACAGTGAATGGAGAGACCTACAGTTTCACCATCATCTGACAGTGAATGGAGAGAAAATATGATGTTCCTGGGGGACAATAAGACTCAGTAATCACAAATCATGTTATCTTGATGCGTTAAAGATCTTGGTCATTTTTGAGGAGCACTAGCCCCGAGTCCTACAGTATATTCAGCTATTAGTGTAGATTTTCGTCTTACACAAACATTAATGGAGAATGAATGGAGAATGTACGTCATGTGGACGAGCAAGTAGACTATTTTCCTATATACAGGTTTAATGTTTGTTTTTAGTTCAATGTTTGTTAAAAACGCCATTGAGAATGAAGGGAAAATGTTCGTCATCTCGTCCCTAACACTAACAAATGCCATTAACAATAAAGAGAATTTAATGTTTGTTTTGTCACCGTTTGTTTTACATCACCATTACATCACCGAATCATAGCAATATGAGATAGACTTTAATATATTAGCGCCCCTCACTTCACACAGGTGTGATTTTTGTCCTACACATTTCCCCTGTCCTACACAATGAATGGGGAATGTACGTCATGTATCTGACCAAATCGACATGTTACGTAACTTATAGGTCATGATGATTTACGATGATAAGAGCGCCCCTCACTTCACACACGTGACATTTTTTGAGTGGTGCAAACCACTCCAACAACTGGCTTTGTACCCGTGTTTGTTCGTACCAAAAAAATCACACCCGTGTGAACTGAGTGGTGTAAGGTCTTATATAGCCTGATCAGCTGTGGTCTGACGTAATGTCTGACGTAATGAAATCACACCCGTGTGAACTGGGTGACCGTAGCAACCATGCTCATTTTTTACGCACAGACAGACAGACAGACAGACAGACAGACAGATCTACTAACAAAGCCAGTTGTAGGAGTGGTTTACACCACTCAAAAATGAGCATGGTTGCTATGGTTAGCAACCAAATAACGATAAATGTGTAGTTGCACCACTCAGTTCACACGGGAGTGATTTTTTTCATGACCTACGAGATTCTGCCCATAATTTAATTTAATCACATTTTGAAATTTTTGCCTTATAGGTTTTTGTTTTTTGGGGGGGTGTTATGGTGTTATGGTTAGGGTTAGATAGGGTCTCATAGAGGTTCTTTGTTTTTTGGGGGGGTGTTATGGTTAGGGTTAGATAGGGTCTCATAGAGGTTCTTTGTTTTTTGGGGGGGTGTTATGGTTAGGGTCAGATAGGGTCTCATAGAAGCTCTTTCCGTGTGGGCAGTGATACTCAATTAACAGGTGATGCCGACGAGGAGGATAGGCTGGTATGTTAGAAAGGGCACTTTTACATTCCCTGAATTACACCGCTCAAAAATCATACCCAGTGTGAAGTAGGGTGACCAGATGTCCCTCTTTACGTGGGACAGTCCCTCATTTCCAAGACTTTTCAGGCGTCCCACAAATTGAGACCCTGTCTGTCCCACATTGTGACTGGCAGGCAATTGCATCAAATGCCCTAATAGTTAGTCCCCTAATAGTTGGCATTGGTTTTTAAGCCTGTTAAAATAGCATAAAAATAAAGCATGATTTCAAAACAAAATGTGAGACACCAGAGGAGTTTATAAATTATAGCCAATAGGCCATGGTCGAATATGACATCAAGGCATTTAACAGCAACTCAGGCAGTTACTATCCCGGTACTCCAGTATCGCTTGTGTGGGACAAGTTTACTCTAAGGGGACAAGTGGGATGGGGGGACGGGGTCCCCCCATCCCACTTGTACCACACAAGCGATACTTCTGTCCCTCAAATGAACAGTTTGGATCTGGTCACCCTAGTGTGAAGCGAGCAGTGCCTACCCAGGTGTTGAAGTAAGTGGTGCAGGCATAGGAGGCCTTTGCTATGATTCACCATTTTCAATTGAAACGGGCCTCCACCCTCAGGGGGGCCTCTGAGCTCCGACTGACCGGGCATCAGTCAACCCCCCGACACCCTTGGCCCCCTCTCTCTTGCTCACTCGCTGCCTTGCTCTCTCCCACGATGTTAAGTTACACCTATTTCCTATTAACACTTTGATTGCTGGAAGATCTCAACAGGCCTATTTGGATGTTGCTGCCATTTAACATTGCACAAAGGCCTTGTTCGGGGGCCCACAGTAAAATGTTCTCTTATAGCGAGAATCACACGCCTACATCAAAAGAAAGCTGAACTTGTCCACTTCAATTAAAAAAATACATTTTGATTTTACCATGTTCCATTCTGGAGATATTGACCTTTTTGCAACACCTGCATTTGCCTGGAAGTGGTTATCTTGAACAGCGAGCAGAGTTATGGATGGTTTAAAGTCAGAGACATTGACAGGCAGATATAAAATTGAACCCAATAAATATCCTATACATCCTATACACCGAATGAAAGCCCTGAATGTGTACTTTTACGAGGAAAACAGTAAACATTGATCCCATCTACAGTTAGACAGTAATTGGTTATTGAATGCAGCTTGTGCCCACCAGATAACTTCAGAGAAGACATGGACGTGAACTCCTCAATATTCACAAAATAAGGCCTATAGCGACATATAAATACTATATACCGTATGAAACAGAAGACTCTCTGCTTTCATAAGGAAAAAAATTGTACTGTAATAATAAAAAAATCACACCCCTGTGAAGTGAGCAGTGCAACTCTACTTATTCACTACAGCTCGCTATATACGGACTGAGACAGAAAGTCATGTAAAGCTTTTATTTACAGTTTGGTCTGTAAACTTCTACTGTAATAATAAAAATCACACCCCTGTGAAGTGAGCGGTCAAACTCTGTTCTCTACAGCTCGCTATATACGGACTGAGGCAGAAAGTCATGTAAACCTTTTATTTACAGTTTGGTCTGTAAACTTCTACTGTAATAATAAAAATCACACCCCTGTGAAGTGAGCGGTGCAACTGTTCTCTACCATTGCACCGCGCAACTGTAGAGAACAGTTGCACCGCTCACTTCACAGGGGTGTGATTTTTATTATTACAGTAGAAGTTTACAGACCAAACTGTAAATAAAAGGTTTACATGACTTTCTGCCTCAGTCCGTATATAGCGAGCTGTAGAGAACAGAGTTTGACCGCTCACTTCACAGGGGTGTGATTTTTATTATTACAGTAGAAGTTTACAGACCAAACTGTAAATAAAAGCTTTACATGACTTTCTGTCTCAGTCCGTATATAGCGAGCTGTAGTGAATAAGTAGAGAAGTAGAGTTGCACTGCTCACTTCACAGGGGTGTGATTTTTTTATTATTACAGTACAATTTTTTTCCTTATGAAAGCAGAGAGTCTTCTGTTTCATACGGTATATAGTATTTATATGTCGCTATAGGCCTTATTTTGTGAATATTGAGTTCGGGTCCATGTCTTCTCTGCAGTTATATCTGGTGGGCGCAATGTGCATCCACCCAGTATCCAATTTATGACAAACTGTACATGGGATCAATGTTTAATCTTTTCCTCGTAAAAGTACACATTCAGGGCTTTCATTCGATGTATAGGATGTATAGCATATTTATTGTGTTTATTGTTATATCTGCCTGTCAATGTCTGACTATAAACCTTCATAACTATGCTTTCTTTTTGATGATGATGATGATTGCCGCCTCGCCTAATCTATCTCACTGCTTTCATTGTTTTGATCGCAGTAACATTGGGGGGGGGGGGGGTCATGGGCACATTGGGCAGCAAAAGTCTTGATCCGTACGGCTATAAAAAGTCCCATTCCACCGTTCGGTTCAGAACTATAGTATAACGGCGAGACGCGTTGTCATCAGCTGATTTTGTTTTTCAAGCTAGTGTAGGGGAACATGCCTGGGCATGCTAGCCTGGCACGGCCAGACTCATAGCGAGGGTTCACTGATGTTTCCTCCGGGGAAGAATCTTCAGTGAATCCCCGCTATGAGGCTGGCCAAGCCAGGCTATGGGCATGCAGCTTGGGGGCGATGGAGGGGGAAAAAAGCGTCACCCGGCTGTGATGTCGACGAGAAGGAAAAAATGACTTCCACAGATGACAACACCACGGTTTAGGTCGCGGAAAAGTTCGTTATACATTACACCCGGGTCGATTACGTCCCCGACGCGTTCATTGCGGTCTTATCACTACAATTATAATGAATAAAAAAGCGTTACAATCACACGTCTGAGCGATCTCCGATTATGACGGCTCTGCATGGCGATACGTGATCCACCAACGGAACACTGTCTTGTCGTGGCGGCCCCTCTCGATACTGTGGTTAGTTCGTAGTATTGTAGGCTCGGGGATCGTTTGGTCGCTACAGTATGAAGAAGGAAACATGCTTCTGTCCATGTGTGTTGCAGACGTTGCATTGCAATGCCGATCTGGTGCATATGTGTTCAGGCAGCGTTCCGTTCAGCGTTCGTCATGTTTTTTTCCGAGAAACAGAGGAGAGCATGTACCCCCTCGCAAGATCCTCCTCCTGGAGAAACAGGAGGGGAGGGGGGAATCAAATGTCCGAGGTGGAAAGCCTGGTGAGGCGAGGTTAGGTGAAATGTGATTCTTTTCAAACACAGACTAGATCGGCATGCCATGGGCGCAGCCATTACACTGGCTTCTACACGTAAAGCGGCCCGCCCTCCTGTTTTCAGGAGGGGAGGGTTTTTTTTTTTTTTTGTTTTTTTTTCTGATCACGTGAGCTGGACTAAGCAGCAATGATAGGGCGATGGTTCTTCATTGTCCGGGTGGGTAAAAAGATGAATGAAAGTATGCTATAAAAAAGTGATTGAAACGTATTGATACGTGATCCGCACCCGACGTTTGATTAATTGATAACGTATTGATACGCGATCCGCGTTGGGAGTGTTAATGACCTGGGTAAAATGTGTGGCATTGGGAGGTAAAGGGGAGACACTTTATTGTGAAGGGACGACAGGAGGAGGAGAGGTGGTATTGAACAGTCAACAATTTGTATCAATACGCCTGTATCAACAGAATTATTATGTCATAGGTATGGGGGCCTCGTATTTGGCCTTGAAACAGGCCTCCAGATTCCTAAGGCCGCCACTGGGTGCAAGTCCACTCCCTAGGTGTTTCATGACATGTTTCTTAACCATGTACGCTTCCTTTCTTTCATTTTAATCATTTTAATGAATGGCTTTTCTATGTATGCCACCAAAAAATGGCTGCCACTGCTATTCCTTTCTCTACATCACCATTCATCGAAGACCAGCTCTGATTGGCCAGTACCTGTTACCCACCTTCGTCCTTGTGCTTTTGCAACGACTCATACCGTGGCCTCACAAAAACAAGACCAATAACACTAAGGGGGCTGGTCACTGTCTGTCGGATAGGCACCGAAAGACAGGCAGAACACGTCGAATGATTGAGTGTTACAAAAGGATCAACACACTTTTATCTCCGCCATGCACCACAACAACTGTGACGTCATCAAAATGCTGTCCAATCAACGTGCAGCTGCGCCAACTTGTGAGTATTTTGGGGGATATAAATAGATGTGTCAGCGCTAGATTTTAATTAGAGTTCAGAGTGTACTGTGAGCAGAGTGTTCAATTGAGTGTTGAATTGAATCTTGAAGTGAGTGCTGAAGCACAGAAGATTAGCTACAATGAAGATGTTTAACCTGAACGAACTGATGATGAAATGGAACATCTTCGAAAAACCCACGTTTCACATTTGCGTCGCGGCGGTGTTTTCGGCGATCGTAATCGGTTACCTGTTCAACTTGCACGTGTTTGGCATCGGCGTCGCGATAGCGTTGTACTACATCCTGGAGGCCGTGGAGAGAATGATCCGGATGGACAATGAGAGGAAGACAAAGACCCTGGAGAAGGACACGCGAGAGCAGGTCGGAAATGTCCTGTCGGACTTTGTGGGTCAGCCGCGTTGCGAGAGGAGCGAGACTCACGCCACGATGAAGCGGGTCGTGGAGGACTTCATCGAGATATACAAGCACGACGGAGGCAACGGGATGTCGAGCTACATGAACAAGGTGATCGACGAGCTCCACCTGGACGAGCGGGGAGACGACATGAGCTTCCTGACGGCCGCCGCCGAGACCCTCTTCAGCACCAGCCCCACCACCTGGGAGCACGTGGCCACCCTGCTGTGTTTCGGGGTGCTCGTGTGTCAGGACCTGATGAGGGAGAGGGACGGGGAACAGTGTGTCGAGCTGGTGGGCCGGGAGATCTCCACCTATCTCCTGTCTAACCACCGGGACTGGCTGCTCCAAAACAATGCGTGGGACGGTTTCGTGGATCACTTTCGGAACGTTACTTTGCCAAAATAGCCCCATTGAAAGTCGGATATGAAATAAAAGAGCCAGTTTGTCACTCGTATACTTGATGTCGCATATTCTGCACAACTGCAGGGACAAACGGGGAAAACGAAGAACGGAACGGAAAATTAAACGGGGACATTGCGACCATGCGGTTTAGGTTCGTTCACACACACCATCTGGTCAGACTTTCTTTTTTAAATCTTCAATTCTATTCCAGGTTTGTATGAAAGTTCTTTTTCCCAATCATGGTGTTACAACTAGTGTTTTTTGTTATTATTTTATTGGATGGATGATCAGGCACGTGCACACGTAGACATCAAAGGGGCTTTTACCCCTCTGTAAAACAATTAACTGCCCTTTCCAGACCATGAATGCATCATTTACTACATGGTGAAAGAGGTGCAAAGGCCACTCCTTTTCCTTCCATACCGGAAGGCAGCATTCAGGAGAATTGCTTTTTTCTCCCGAACTTGATTGAACACAGTATTTTGCGTTGAACTAATTTGTTTCCAAATCCATGTCGTACACAGCATCTCCAGTAGATAAAGACTTCTGGGTTGCGCCCCGACAATCTGAACGTTGAGAGCTGGTAGTTAAGCTATTTTCGCTATTTTTGTCCGAAAGTGCCCTCTCTCTCTGAGGAGACCAGATACCTCCCATCTCTCTCCTCTCTCTGAAGAGACCAGATACCTCCCATCTCTCTCCTCTCTCTGAGGAGACCAGATACCTCCGATCTCTCTCCTCTCTCTGAAGAGACCGGCCAGATACCTCCCATCTCTCTCCTCTCTCTGAAGAGACCAGATACCTCCGATCTCTCTCCTCTCTCTGAAGAGACCAGATACCTCCCATCTCTCTCCTCTCTCTGAAGAGACCAGATACCTCCCATCTCTCTCCTCTCTCTGAAGAGACCAGATACCTCCCATCTCTCTCCTCTCTCTGAGGAGACCAGATACCTCCCATCTCTCTCCTCTCTCTGAGGAGACCAGATACCTCCCATCTCTCTCCTCTCTCTGAGGAGACCAGATACCTCCCATCTCTCTCCTCTCTCTGAAGAGACCAGATACCTCCCATCTCTCTCCTCTCTCTGAAGAGACCAGATACCTCCGATCTCTCTCCTCTCTCTGAAGAGACCGGCCAGATACCTCCCATCTCTCTCCTCTCTCTGAAGAGACCAGATACCTCCCATCTCCTCTCCCAACACACGTTCACACTTCTGCTTGAATTGTGTGTAGTCTGAAATCATCTGTTATTATTTTACTTTAGAGCTAGTATGGGTGGGTGGATTTCCATGTTTTGTTTGATTCTTTGGTTCTTGCGTTAAATTTAGTAAGTTGTATTTTGGCCTCTTTTGGTTAGGGAAGGTTATTGATTACTTATGTTTGTATTGTTGCCTGTAATCCACACTTAAGATTACAACAAGCTCTGGACACATCAATCTTTTGTTATGATCTTAACTTTCTTTACTGCAAGCGCGTAAAGGGCCTCAGACAGACAGACCTCCTCGTGTCCTGACGGCTGCATCCCAACCCAGCCTGCCAGAGATCTGCGCTCGGAGGCACTTTCCTAGTCGAGTTCATTACAGATTTATTTACAAGCCTGCAGGATCAAATCCCGCCAGAATCTTATAGCCCTCCTACACCGTCTCCTACACCGTCTCCTACACCGTCTCCGTCTCTTTTCTAGTCACCCTCTCTCAGCTTATACTGTGTCTCTATCAGCTTTTCTATTGTACAGTATGTCTCTTCTACACTGTCTTTCAGCTTTCCTACGCTCGGTCCCCCCCTACACTGTCTCCCTCACAGCGTTCCCACTGTCTGTCTGACCTACACTGTCTCCCTCAGTGTTCCCACTGTCTGTCTGACCTACACTGTCTCCCTCAGTGTTCCCACTGTCTGTCTGACCTACACTGTCTCCCTCACAGCGTTCCCACCGTCTGTCTGACCTACACTGTCTCCATCACAACTTTCCTACTGTCTGTCTCTCCTACACCCAGCTTTCTATACAGGGTATGCGCGTGACATCATCATCAAACATTCAAACAGAAAAGTCCCATCTAATTGCGTTAAAGTCACTTTGCCACTTGATTTGCCATTCAATTTATGCAGGCGCATACCCTCTATTGTCTGTCTTGCTCTTTGCGTTGCTGCTAGTTGTCTCTCCTACACCGCCTCACTCTCATCTGTTCTATTATGTCTCCTACACTGTCTCCAACTCTCAGCTTTCCAAATGTGGACATAACCCAGTCAACGCTGCTGGGTACAGATATATAGACGGACACGCACACTGCTGAAGTGAAGTCTGATTCTAGCCCGTAGAAGACTGGAAAGGGCTTTGACTTAGAATTCCACAATTTAAGGCTTTCCCCATGTGTAGGCGCCCCTCAAACTATGACGTCTTCGCATTACCGTCCAATCAGTGCACAGCCGAGGCGTGCCAACTTGGGAGAGTTTCGGGATTCGAATAAATGCACCAGGGTTTGTTTAGAGTTCAGAACTTAACGACAGAAGAATTTTCTGAATCATCTGCAGTCGGTGCTGAAGCACTGGAATTAACTTAGACGATGCTTAACCCGAACGCGGTTCATGTTGGCATGGCCGCCATGGCATTGGCACTAATGACGTGTTACTGTTTTAACGTGAACGCGTTGGGCGTGGGTGTCGCGGTGGCACTGTGCGTCGTTCTGAAGGCTGCGGAGAGAATGCTGAGGCGGCGGGAGCACCAGAGGAAAACGATAGAGATCCTGGAGAACGACACCAGACGGCTAATCACCAATTTCCTGTTGGACTTTGTGGGCGTGTTTCACAGGAAGAAGAAGAGCGAAGCTCACTCGACGATGAAAAAGGTTGTGAAGGACTTCATCGAGATCGACCGGCACTACGGCAACGGCATGACGAGCTACGTCGTGACCAGCGAGCTCCGCTTGGACGAGCGGGGGGACGACATGAGTTTCGTAGCGGCTGCGGCGAACACCCTCTTCGGCGCCTGCCCCACCACCACCTGGGAGCACGTGGCCACCCTGCTGTTCTTCGGGGCCCTCGTGTGTCAGGACCTGATGAGGGAGCGGGAGAGCGAGCGGTGCGTGGAGCTGGTTAGCCGCGAGATCTCCACCTATCTCCTGTCGCACCACCGCGACTGGCTGCTGCGGAACAACTCGTGGGACGGTTTCGTGGATCACTTTCAGAAGAGCTTCCGATATGATTTCAAGAAGAATCAAGAGTCCTGTATTTGTCACTGATCATACAGGTGCACGCAGTGAAACGTTGGATGTGGGCATGCCATGCTCCACGAAATGGAGGACGAACGGGGGAGAAAAGGAACCGAACAGAAAGAAGATGGGAGACATTGCGACAATGCCGGCACACAGCATTTTCTTAATAAAGTCTTCATTTTATCCAGGGTAGGGTTGCTCTGAGAATGAATGTTCTTTTTATTGGATGGCTGCAATAATATAGGCCAGGAGATGATTGGCTGGGCATGTTCCCGCTCCATTTGGGGGATTGGATCGCGCTATATGATGCTATATATCTGCCATTTTTTAAATGTAAAAATGTGTGCAGATCTGTCATATATTTTTTAGAGCAAACATTTTTAACTTGAATCTTTGGCGTCTGGGGAGGTCCCTGCCTCAACACATTTTTGAGATGGGGGTCCGGATCCAAACACACTGCATGTGTACATTGGAATGTTTTTTTCTCCGGTGTGAATACGCTGGTGTCTCCGCAGGTGAGCTGCACGACCGAAGCTCTCCTCACATTGTTTACAGTGGAAAGGTTTTTCTCCGGTGTGAATACAATATGCTCGTGTCTCTTGAGAGTATACCTAAGTGACGGAATCTCTTGTCACACGTTGTACAGTACATATAAATTGGTCTTTCCTGTGTTAAAACCCATTTTGGGCGGAAACCCCTTTTGGTGTTAGCATTATGTTATGTTTTAGCTATTGAAAAATAGCAGATCTACAAGCTCATAGCGCGCCACCGAGTGGTGCGCTACGAGCTTGTAGGTCTGCTATTTTTGAAAAATTGAAGAACGACTGACATAGAAACATAGCTTTTTCAGAAAACTGTCAGGATGTAGAAGACATTTTTAGAATCTGATCTCAGGTCAAAATGGGTTAAGTCATAGGGGGGTATCTTTACTTCTGGCGGCTGAGTTCAAGTCTTGAGATGATGGGTTGGCCTGTGTGCTCTCCTCGTTACCGGCATGGCTACAAAACTGGACATTTTTTAACCTCTGCTGGTTTGTTGTCAAAGCCGCCGTGCTCCATGGACTGTGATCAAAGTCAAAGTCAAAGGATTTGTCACACATGTTACCGCAGTGAAATTTGTTCTGCGCATTTGACCCATCTCTTGGAGCAGTGAGCCGCAGCCAAGGAGCGGTGAGCTGTAGCCGTGCCGCGCTCGGAAATCATTTGATTAGTAGATTTGATCCCCCAATCCAACCCTTTGATGCTGAGTGCCAAGCAAAGCAAAGTTACTATATTTACCCAGGGTAACTGGACTAAGCATTGTAATGGCAGTTTTAGAATGCCAATTCTACTATTCAATAAGAACTATAATTGTATTTCATTTCAGTCAAATAGGATGGACTATCACAAATACGCATTCGGACTGACCGACAGCTGTCACCTGACAGCTGAATCAGTTTCCAAGCCAGGCAGCCAAGGTGTTACTATTGCCAAATAGATATATACATCTCATTTTTCCATCCTACTGTAAAACACCATGTCAGCAAATACACATTGGGGTAACTATTCCTGTCAGAGCAAAAAGGAGACTACCAATGCAGCTGTCAATCTGACAGCTGCATTCCCATGCTCACGAAGACCATTGTCAACAAAGGTGTTGCTAGTGGTGTGCTCTCTCATCTTAGCTTGGATGAGAATAGCATGTTGTTTCCTGCTTGCTTAACTCCGACCATAAACGGAGATGTTGTATGACCACCTGTTATTATCTGTCCATGTCCTGTTGTATTTGAATAAAACACCTGTCACTGACTGTCAATTTGGGGGTGTGTGGTTGGGAAATAAAGGGGAGGGAAAGGGACAACTTGGGGAGGAACGGGGTGATGCTTCACTCTTGACTGTACGACGATGGGCAACCATGCTCCTACCCTAATTGTAAGTTTAATCATTTCAGTTAATTTTGTTCTTAACTAAACTATTATAGGTACGTGTAGTGTGGAATTACACTTTACCAACAAATAGTATTGGAAACGGAGCAAAGAATAACTACCTTTTCGAAAATTAGCAGATCTACAAGATCTTCTAGATGTGCCTATCTTCGAATTTAACTATAGATGTGTTTTTTCTTGATTCTAGATGTGCCTATCTTCCTAAATTTAACTAGATGTGTTCACTATCTCCTAATTTAACTATAGATGTGTTTTTTCTTGATTCTAGATGTGCCTATCTTCCTAAATTTAACTAGATGTGTTCACTATCTCCTAATTTAACTATAGATGTGTTTTTTCTTGATTCTAGATGTGCCTATCTTCCTAAATTTAACTAGATGTGTTCACTATCTCCTAATTTAACTATAGATGTGTTTTTTCTTGATTCTAGATGTGTCCAGTAATTTTTACATTTCTTAATAGCGAAACCTTCTTTATCTGACCACTGTCATCAAACATGAATCTAGCCATACAGTTTTAATCATCAATATTTGTCATTCTAAAAATCGCCTGGGCCATGGAAATTGATATGATCACATTTCCAAATGGAAAGCGATGGAATTGTAATGGAATTATTAGAATGCCAAATAGATCGATACATATAATATACATTATTGTGTATTGATCTATTCCATTAAGTCCCTTCCTTCACCAATGTGCTCAGTCTAATTCATGCAGCTGTCAATCTGACAGCTGTCATCTCCAAGTTACTGTCGACAAGCTGGAGTCATACATGTATTTGTGTAAATATCCCATTTAGAGTAGTTTCCTGTCTGTCAGTTAAGGTGTCATAGTGTGTTGTCCTCGCAATAGAACAGATTAGAATAAGTTTGTTTCCTGCCCATTACACCTTAACCTCCTCTCCCAAACAACCAACCAACAGCTGTCAATCTGACAGCTGTTACTATTACCTATTCGTGGGTATTGGTCACCAATCAGAATAGCAACGATGGCTTCCTGGCAGGAGCTGTCACTAATGACAGCTGGAGGTCCCATGCCCACTTACTAATAGTGCTCTCATCTTAGATCACTTGGAATAGGATGGACTATCACAAATACGCATTCGGACTGACCGACAGCTGTCACCTGACAGCTGAATCAGTTTCCAAGCCAGGCAGCCAAGGTGTTACTATTGCCAAATAGATATATACATCTCATTTTTCCATCCTACTGTAAAACACCATGTCAGCAAATACACATTGGGGTAACTATTCCTGTCAGAGCAAAAAGGAGACTACCAATGCAGCTGTCAATCTGACAGCTGCATTCCCATGCTCACGAAGACCATTGTCAACAAAGGTGTTGCTAGTGGTGTGCTCTCTCATCTTAGCTTGGATGAGAATAGCATGTTGTTTCCTGCTTGCTTAACTCCGACCATAAACGGAGATGTTGTATGACCACCTGTTATTATCTGTCCATGTCCTGTTGTATTTGAATAAAACACCTGTCACTGACTGTCAATTTGGGGGGTGTGTGGTTGGGAAATAAAGGGGAGGGAAAGGGACAACTTGGGGAGGAACGGGGTGATGCTTCACTCTTGACTGTACGACGATGAGCAACCATGCTACGATTCTGCTGTACTGAGAACGATGAATAAAGAACGATGATTGACACTATGCCAGACTCCTTGATGCTGTGTCATGCCTTCACCTCCCTCTGCTGATTGCCAATGATGGGACCTCATAATTTCCTTAACAAATGACGCTATGTGAGCAGGGTATTTCAGACAAATGGCATCAGCGTTGGCCAGACGGGTCATTAACAAATGACGCAGTGACGCAGGGCCGATATTTCGTCTTCACCATAGATGAGTACTTGGAAAAAAAACCCGACGATTTTAAAGATGGGGGCAAAGCAGAGCCGAAAGAAACTTCGACAAGAAATGAGCGACGCACAGCAAAGGGAGGCGATACTTCGACTCCAACTAGAGGACCAGAAAAAGCTAATCGACCAGGCAGAGTCACGTGTGACACTCCTGGAACAAGAACTTCAAACTGCGGCGTTACTACTACACGCCAACACAACCAACCACCCGGACCAAGCCAACTACGCCGAAACAACCATTCCTGTCAACGATGAAGATGATAGCTACTACAACGACCAAAGAAGAGACACACAACTCCACGTGTCCCTACCAAACAACAACTATTATGCCGACCGCAACCACAACAGAGACCAGCCAGAACCAGACTTTCAAATGACCAAACACAGAGGAAAAGAAATGACCAATCAACTGAGCGGCTTCCAGCTAGACCACATCAGCGAGCCTACCCCAAGACCAAGACAACACCCACCGCCGTGGGAAGCCTGGCGTAACCAGCCTGGCAACCCAGGACCATACCACAGCCGACCAGTGAGAGGACAAGTACAAACCCGAGCCAGGGTTGATGCTGTACTCCAGGAAAGGAAGGACAGAAGAAGACGGCAACTAAACCACGCACGCCACATGGGAGAGGATGAAGCCAGCGCAGCCAACACCATTCCTGTCAACGACTTGTGCTATTACTGCGGCCAGACAGGTCATATGAAACGTTGGTGTCCACTGAACCATGCTGCTGTATTACGCCGCACAGCAACGACGGGCCAGCAAATCAATTTTGGCTAAAGAAAACAAACTACGAAAGGGTAAATACAATTGAAAATAACTAGATCTTTAGTTTGTAATTTACCCTATGTGATTTAATCTATTTAGTCTTACATGTGCAAGTAGTGAACTACAAGAGTTTTGATAAACTACTAAAAATCTAATCTAAATTTTAATCTAACTAGACTCCAATCTAAAATTTGTAAAAGTGTAGGCAAGAACAACAATGTTAGAAAATCCTAAAATAGGATGATAAGATATTGGAATTCATTTCCACGCACATATACTGTACTAAAGGAACTCCTCATTTAACACCCCGTCCCCAAAATGGCAAGAGGGGGAGGGGTCATTGGTACAGCCTATGTGTGGGTTAGTTAAAAGGAATACATTTATAGTTTTGCAAATAAATTAATATGGATCTAAGTAATTATTCAAAAGTGAGTGTTTCAAGGTGTTAAAATCAATAGTGTGAAATCAATCATTTATGATGGTTTAACAAGGTTAAACGTCTAATATTATTTTATCTCCTGTCAATTATTCTGGTATTTACTAGGTAGCACTAGGCCTTTAGTATAGTTCCTTTCTCTTAAATACTCCGAGCTGGTGAAAGTCCCTCGTCAATATTTGAAAGCAAAAAATCGAATCTAGTGTATGGTAAATACTCCGAGCTGGTGACAGTCCCTCGTCAATATTTATTGAACGCTAACTTAAGTAATATAATACAGAAAATGTTGAACGAATGGAGATAATATTTAGACAGAGAAAACCTCACCTTGTTCACATTAGCAACAGTTTAATTTGAATTAATTCGATATTGGAAAAAACAAATGTCTGATTTACAGCTTCCTTTCTCTCTCTTTCTCTGTCCAGCTGGCAGAATGGGGGGGGGGAGGAAAGGTATTTGTGTGTTTGTGGGTAACTGAGTTAAAAGTAGCAGAGAGCCTAAACTGCAGGATTTGGTCACGGTCAGTTTATTTATTTATTTATTTTCGGGTGTGAAAACAGCCTGAGAGGTGAACTAAACGTGGCCATATTCAATTATTTTATTGTTGAAGTGTTTACATTCTATCCTAATAGAATCCATTTTAATTCTTTCCATTTGAATGTAAATCCTACCCTAATTGTAAGTTTAATCATTTCAGTTAATTTTGTTCTTAACTAAACTATTATAGGTACGTGTAGTGTGGAATTACACTTTACCAACAAATAGTATTGGAAACGGAGCAAAGAATAACTACCTTTTCGAAAATTAGCAGATCTACAAGATCTTCTAGATGTGCCTATCTTCGAATTTAACTATAGATGTGTTTTTTCTTGATTCTAGATGTGCCTATCTTCCTAAATTTAACTAGATGTGTTCACTATCTCCTAATTTAACTATAGATGTGTTTTTTCTTGATTCTAGATGTGCCTATCTTCCTAAATTTAACTAGATGTGTTCACTATCTCCTAATTTAACTATAGATGTGTTTTTTCTTGATTCTAGATGTGCCTATCTTCCTAAATTTAACTAGATGTGTTCACTATCTCCTAATTTAACTATAGATGTGTTTTTTCTTGATTCTAGATGTGTCCAGTAATTTTTAAATTTCTTAATAGCGAAACCTTCTTTATCTGACCACTGTCATCAAACATGAATCTAGCCATACAGTTTTAATCATCAATTTGTCATTCTAAAAATCTCCTGGGCCATGTAAATTAATAAGGTATCAATTTTCATATATAAAGCGGTGGATTGTAATGGCAGTTTTAGAATGCCAATTCTACTATTCAATAAGAACTATAATTGTATTTCATTTCAGTCAAATAGGATGGACTATCACAAATACGCATTCGGACTGACCGACAGCTGTCACCTGACAGCTGAATCAGTTTCCAAGCCAGGCAGCCAAGGTGTTACTATTGCCAAATAGATATATACATCTCATTTTTCCATCCTACTGTAAAACACCATGTCAGCAAATACACATTGGGGTAACTATTCCTGTCAGAGCAAAAAGGAGACTACCAATGCAGCTGTCAATCTGACAGCTGCATTCCCATGCTCACGAAGACCATTGTCAACAAAGGTGTTGCTAGTGGTGTGCTCTCTCATCTTAGCTTGGATGAGAATAGCATGTTGTTTCCTGCTTGCTTAACTCCGACCATAAACGGAGATGTTGTATGACCACCTGTTATTATCTGTCCATGTCCTGTTGTATTTGAATAAAACACCTGTCACTGACTGTCAATTTGGGGGTGTGTGGTTGGGAAATAAAGGGGAGGGAAAGGGACAACTTGGGGAGGAACGGGGTGATGCTTCACTCTTGACTGTACGACGATGGGCAACCATGCTACGATTCTGCTGTACTGAGATGAACGGAACGAATAAAGAACGATGCTGACCATATGCCGGACTCCTTGTGCTGTGTCATGCCTTCGCCTCCCTCTGCTGATTGCCAATGATGGGACCTCATAATTTCCTTAACAGCATCAGATACTTGTTTACAGCCAGGCCCTGCTCATAGAACATTTCATGGTAGTGGTTCAATGCCTTGCTCAAGGGCACTTCAGCGGTGGTAATTTTAACGTGCCGGTCCGGGGATAAGAACTGGCGACCTTCCGGTATCAAGACCGCTCCACAAACCGTTCGGCCACCGCTGCCGAAAGCAGGGAGGCATTGGGTCCCATTTTTACAGTCTTTGGTTTGACCCGGCCGGGGATCGAACCCCGACCTCACAGTTTCAGGGAGGACACTCTAACCACAAGACCACTGTCTGATGTGGACCGAATTATTTCTTCTCTTCGCTTCGCTTGTTGATTTGTCCTTCTATATATTCTCTCGTCTCACTCTTCTCTCTCTTTCTTAGTTATATCTATCTCAATACTGTCTTTCTCACCTGAACTATCATATGGGGCAGATGAGAGCTCTGGGCAGATGTCACACACTTTAGTTTTAGTCATAGTCTTTTGAATAAAATAAAAAAATAAAATTATAGTCTTGTTTTAGTCATCTGAAATGTTTTAGTTTTAGTGTAGTTTCAGCCGACTAAATACCCAAGATTTAAGTCGACTAAATCTACGTATGTTGTGAGCTTGTAGATCTACTCTTTTCAGAGTGCAACATCACCCGAGTATTATGTGTTATTAAATCCATAATAGCCTATAAGCAGTATTATGGTTTAAACTGGTTAAACTGATTTGTCCATGTTTCTCTGTCCTTCATAATGAACTATTATCCTCGCTATCTGTTGTGTGAGAATGAGAACAACCTTTGGAGTGAGACAGAGAGAGTGGATTCATGTTTATCTCTTCTTGAAACAACACAGAACGCAGAATCTCACCCATATCTCTCTCTTGCTCTCTCTTTCTCGGTGTCTCGCACGCACGCACGCACGCACACACACACACTGAATGATTTTATTTGGAACTGCACAAAAGGCACAATACATTAGATACTTGCTCTCTCTTTCTCCCAAACACGGACACACACACACACACACACACACACACACATGCACACGCACACGCACGGTGGCACACTCATACTGTCCTTGGTCTCTTCCTTACGCATGCAGCTATCTAGCGTTATATGACTGTGACCTTTCATTCAGGGTATATAATATCTGATATCTCTTTTTCAATCAGAATTGTTAATCTTGACAGTAAAACATTGCAACATTTGGACGGGACACACACATGAAGCTCTCGCTTCACTTAGCTTGTTTCTGTCTGTCTCTCTGTGTGTGCAACTGTCTACCTCTTTACTGGCTGTGGACGCGTTGTCCACTAACACCAGGTAGGTCACCTTTTATGGCATTTTAATTGATTC
The DNA here is from genome assembly GCF_951216825.1 of Electrona antarctica. NCBI lineage: Eukaryota > Metazoa > Chordata > Actinopteri > Myctophiformes > Myctophidae > Electrona > Electrona antarctica. The sequence continues at coordinate 5,714,540 of NC_136805.1, read as the reverse complement.
ATTGCGATTAGCGGTTTAATGGTGTTTTTGACAGTGAACATTGGAACGTATGAATAGAAATTGCATTCCTTGTTTGCCTTTTAAATTTGCACCGGGCAGATTTGCGGCAATTAACTTGAACATACAAAGAAATTACTGACAATGACTAGTACCAATAATCAAAATAAATAATGTACTATTGATATCAACATAATACATTTTATACGTTTTTTTGAGTGGTATAAACCACTCCTAAAACTGGCTTTGTTAGTTTACGTGTCTGTTCGTACCAAAAAATTAGCATGGTTGCTATGGTCACCCAGTTCACACGGGTGTGATTTCATTACGTCAGACATTACGTCAGACCACAGTTGATCAGTCTATATAAGACCTTACACCACTCAGTTCACACGGGTGTGATTTTTTCTTCTAGATCTTCTCTTATTCGGGTCACTCGCACAAAATATTTTTCTAATGTGTAAATGTGGGTCTGCAGCCTAATGTTTATAAATGTGGGGGTCCTTCAGAACGGAACAGCTACCCTATAGTGGTCAGGTCAAGTCAGGGCGGTCAGGTCAGGGCGGTCAGGTCAGGTCAGGGCGGTCAGGTCAGGGCCCTGACCCTAGTCAACAAACAGCAGTACAGGGTCAGCGGTCGGTCAGGTCGTCCAAAACATTCAGGTGTTACAAAGAAACCATGACAGCAAGTAGACATCAAACCTACAGTACATCGACAGTAATGTTACCACCTACTATACAGTATATCAGCAACATTCCTACTGCTTTCACTGTGATGTGATTTACTGTAGTTTACTAACTTGTTGTATTTGACCTACGTATGATGATTGATGATTGATTGATTCTTTATTTAAGTGTCATGCTTCCGAAGAAACCCATGCAGCCCATAACGGATTTACAGGACACTTTTTACAGTTTACATAAACAATGACAATAAACCGACATGACGGTTTGCAAACAATGATCATTACAAGGCGTGTGAAAAATTCAGTGCTGGTCAACATCACATGGTTGTAAAGTATAACTAAGAAGTACACGTACTCAAGTACTGTATTTAAGTACAATTCTGAGGTATTTATTTGACCACCTTCAGTATGAAGATTTAGATTATTAAATAATATTACAAAACACACTAACCACTTATTCAGCCCTATGGTACATACATGGCAAATAGATCTGCTTCGATGCCCATGGTACATGTGGGCAAATATATCTGCTTCGATGCCCATGGTACATGTGGGCAAATATATCTGCTTCGATGCCCATGGTACATGCGGGCAAATAGATCTGCTTCGATGCCCATGGTACATGCGGGCAAATAGATCTGCTTCGATGCCCATGGTACATACATGGCAAATAGATCTGCTTCGATGCCCATGGTACATACATGGCAAATAGATCTGCTTCGATGCCCATGGTACATACATGGCAAACAGCAGTTCAACATGAAAAAAATAAAGCCCATGGACGGGTAGCCAAAATACAAATATGTACTCAGTGTTGTAAAGTATAACTAAGAAGTACACATACTCAAGTACTGTATTTAAGTACAATTCTGAGGTATTTATTTTACCTTCTTCAGTATTTAAAATGTGCAATACTTTTACTTTTACTTCTACTCCACTACATCTCAGAGGCAAATATTCTACTTTTACGCCACTACATTTATACGACAACTATAGTTATGCTATACTAGTTACTTTGAAGATTTAGATTATTAAATAATATTACAAAACACACTAACCACTTATTCAGCCCTATTATTATATATTATTTGGACATGTGAAAATAGAGGATCTACAAGCGCACAATGCATCACAATAGATTATCTATTTTCAAAAGAACTTTGTATACATTTTGAACTTGTGAAATGGGACATTCTGCACACTGAGTGCTTCTTCCATCACTGTGTGTGTGCGTGTGTGTGCGTGTGCGTGTGCGTGCGTGCGTGCGTGCGTGCGTGCGTGCGTGCGTGCGTGTTGCAACAGCAGCATGTCTCAGAAGCGAGCAGCGTGTTGTGGTCGTCTGACCACCCTAGAGGTCACCCTCGTCGTCCTCTTCATCGCCATGACGACCGTCACCGTGGGCCTCATCGTCGTCACGGTGACCAGACCGGACGCCCGGACAGGTCGGGGGTCATGCACGCATACGCACACACACAATTTATAGTTTTACAACATCAATCTGCAATTCATTTTTCCCAGAAAGGTTATCGGACTGGGAGCAATAAAGCGTGATCGGGACATCCCTAGTATCAATATTATATATGATATTAGACTGGATATTGTCTGTGATTTGGGATATTGTACTATTGTGATATGAAGTGTTCTATACCCATTTTGGGCGGGAACCCCTTTTGTTGTTAGCATCATGTTGTGCTTTAGCTATTGAAAAATAGCAGATCTACAAGCTCATAGCGCGCCACCGAGTGGCACGCTACGAGCTTGTAGGTCTGCTATTTTTGAAAAATCGAAGAACGACTGACATAGAAACATAGCTCTTTCAGAAAACTGTCAGGATGTAGAAGACATTTTTTAGAATCTGATCTCAGGTCAAAATGGGTTAAAAACTAAATATTGGATCGGGAAAAATCGGATACTCAAGTGAAGATCAAATGATGGGAATCGTATCGTTGTAGTTGTAGTACATCATGTAATTAAATATCCAAAAAGATTTTATTTTTTCTGAATTCTATATAGGCTTACAAATGTGACCCAAAAGAGAAATTAGGCGTTCGCCCGGGACCCAAACTATAGTGGAAATAGCAGATCTACAAGCTCACAACGCGGTGCGAAGCGCCCCGCTGTGAGCTTGTAGATCGGCTATTGTCACTAAACTTCTTGAAAAAAAAATTAATTCATGGAATTTCTTTGATTTTTTTCTTTGATTTCTTCCTGAAATTTACAGAAAAAATATTTTCATTTTGTTTTCAATTCATGAAATATGTTTTTTTTTTGAAAAATGTTTTAAAATAATAGTAATTAAAAAAAAATGTAGGAAACAAAAAACGAAAGGGACCCATAACAACCAGGGTTGTCCGCCAACCACACATGGGTCCCCGACCCACTGTTTGGGAACCAGTACTCTATCAAGGGGGTGTGGTCAATGTGGGCGTTTCCTCACAAAGGCATTTCAATCCATCTGTATAGTAGAGCCGGAGCCAACCACGCCCCCCAGCCCCGCCCCCCCACACAACCCCTACCTGATTGGAGCAGGACGGGCTGACTGCACCGGACCCCCTGCTGACATACCCCTGGTTAGAAACACACACACACACACACACACACACGCTTGCTCTCACGCGTGTATTGTGTCCAAAAAATGCAGCGATTTATTGATGAGGAAATTGAGGATATTATTGTCATCTTCACGGTAAAAGTAAGTCTCCAAGTGCTGCCAACCAAACTGAGTCTGGTATCCTGATAAACTCTTACAGTCTACTTTGCACAGCATCAGGTCTTACTGTATATTTAACGGTTGTAATGTTTTGTACACATAGCCAGACATGACAGAAAACAATGACCTCCGTGTATTTGCAACTAAATACAACTGCAAATACACGGATGTCATTGTTATTGAACAGCAGAGGGGTTTCCTGGCTGTGTTTTTGATTCAAGTTTAGTTTCCTTAAATTTTTTACATTTTTTACGTGTGTGTGTGTGTGTGTGTGTGTGTGTGTGTGTGTGTGTGTGTGTGTGTGTGTGTGTGTGTGTGTGTGTGTGTGTGTGTGTGTGTGTGTGTGTGTGTGTGTGTGTGTGTGTGTGTGTGCGTGCGTGCGTGCGTGCGTGCGTGCGTGCGTGCGTGCGTGCGTGCGTGCGTGCGTGCGTGCGTGCGTGCGTGTGTGCGTGCGTGCGTGCGTGTGTTTGTGTGTGTGTGCAGATGGGTTATGCCAACTTGGACCAGACGGCGGCCGGCATCCACACTCGTCTGTACAGCAGGGCCTTCATCGTGGACGACGGGAGCAGGAGGGTGGTGTTCGTTACCATCGATGTAGGAATGGTGTCCCAGAGGCTGCGACTGGAGGTACACACACACACGCACGCGCGCACACGCACACACACACGCACATGCACGCGCACACGCACACACACACACACAATTTACAATTTAGGCATTTAGCAGACGCTCTTAATCCAGAGCGATTTACATTAGGCAAGAACAAAAGCATGGGAATACATCACATATATAAAATGCATTTATCAAGAAACATGCGTAAGCTAAGAACGTAACTAGAACATATCTATATAATGACACTATACATATTAACTATACATATATACTATACTATGCTATACATATGTACTATGATGTGCTATGACTACATACAATGCAATTATTGTGCTGTCTACATGACATGCTATAAGTCTGTTTCAAATGCTATCTAAGTCTAAAAAGTGCTATCTAAGGGGGTAGGATAAGTGCTATGGGCCATGATGGAGTCTGAAAAGGTGGGTCTTCAGACTACGGCGGAAGACACAGACACACACACACACACACACACACACACACACACACGCACACGCACACGCACACACACACGCTGCTCCACGTGTGTCCGTTGAAGCACAATTGTGATACCGGTAATCATAAATCACTGAATTCTCAAGAAATGTGCACACGTTTGGTTGGTCAGAAATGCTAGACTTGTACTTGTGTTAGGATAACACCTTATCTTACCTTACATATCTCTGCTGTGTTAGGATAACACCTTATCTTACCTTACATATCTCTGCTGTGTTAGGATAACACCTTATCTTACCTTACATATCTCTGCTGTCGGGAAGAAAACGTTATATTTTGAAAACAAAGCAATAGAGGGTATGCGTGTGACATCATCATCAAACCAGGAAGTTATGCAGGAACGCCTACTGAGTGGCAAAAACTACTTTCCTGGCCTTGACAGCCCATACATACAAACAGAAAAGTCCTATCTGACTGCATTAAACAACATTAAACAATGTTAAACTCACTTTGCATGTTGCTTTGCCACTCGATTTGCCACTCGATGTGCCATTCACTTTAAGCATGCGCATACTCTCTATACCTCAAAGTTGGTATTGTGACTTCATATATTGACAATTACTTGCATGACAGGGGGAGTTAGCTGTTTTAGCAGACAGTTTGAGGATCCAATGGAGTTAAGAGGTTTGGTCCAAAGCGTTTTTTACTACTTTCCATTGGTTCATTATGTTTAACCAACACACAGACGTAAAGGGTGTTCAATAGCACTGATTCATGAAAAAAATCAAAATCAAAATCAAGAACCTCAAAAACGGAGTTAGGTGGGTGGTTTCCTCCCAACAGGCTTAAACAGCAATGGTTATCAAACGGAAAACAGCACTTTTAAGGGCAGGGGCTGAAGCCCCCTTTGATGTCTGTGTGTGTGTGCACGTCCCTGATGTCCATGGATGTGTGCGTGTGCACATGCGTGTTGTTGTGATATTATTCTAGGTGCTGAAGGCGTTGCAGGAGAAGTACGGGACGCTGTATCGCCGGGACAACGTGGTGCTGAGTGGCACCCACACCCACGCAGGCCTGGCGGGGTACTTCCAGTACACGCTGTTCATGATCACCAGCAAGGGATACATCAAGGCCTCCACACAGGCCCTGGTGGACGGCGTGGTCAAGGTGTGTGTGTGTGTGTGTGTGTGTGTGTGTGTGTGTGTGTGTGTGTGTGTGTGTGTGTGTGTGTGTGTGTGTGTGTGTGTGTGTGTGTGTGTGTGTGTGTGTGTGTGTGTGTGTGTGTGTGTGTGTGTGTGTGTGTGTGCGTGTCTCTCCAGAGCATAGACATAGCCCACCGTAACATCAAACCATGTGGTAATAACATGGAACTGTGTGTGTGTGTCTCCAGAGCATAGACATAGCCCACCGTAACATCAAACCAGGTCGGATCTTCATGAATAAAGGCCAGTTGGAAGACAGCAGCATCAACAGAAGTCCTCAGTCCTACGAGAACAACCCTCACGATGAGAGAGACAGGTATCTGTTACAATTTACAATTTACAATGTAGGCCTTTAGCAGACGCTCTTTATCCAGAGCGAGCATGGCAATTCATCACATACATAAAAAGTAGTTATCATGAAACATGCGTAAGCTAAGAACGTAACCGTGGAATATCTATATAATGAAACTATACATATAAACTAGAACGAAAATACATCGCCTGGATGCAACTGGGACGTATGTATCCCAAGGTCATCGGGGTTTCAGGTCTCTCGAACATCATACCCCTCACTCGGGTGACCCAGCCGGGGTGATCAAGTCCCGACTTACGTCCCAGTAGCTACCCTCGATCAGAACCACTAGGGAAAGACAGGGCCGCACAATCCATTGGAACCACTCCGGAACTACTATGCCGGGACTGAGAGGTACTATACTATACTATACTATACTATACTATACTATACTATACTATACTATACTATACTATACTATACATATATACTATAAAGTGCTATGACTATACATACGGTAAAATGCAATTCTAGTGCAGTGTCATAGAGGAAGGTATAGTACAAAATTAATGCTGTAGTTTTGCTCTTTGAAATTACACATTTTGCTGTTAAGCATAATGGTATTTATACAGCCGTGAAATCCATGAAATAAAACCACCTTGTTAAGTCATTTCTGCTAACGCGACGTGCTGCATGTGTGCTCCAGGTATATGTTCAACACAGACATGTACTGTGTCTGTATGTGTGCTCCAGGTATATGTTCAACACAGACATGTACTGTGTCTGTATGTTGTGCTCCAGGTATATGTTCAACACAGACATGTACTGTGTCTGTATGTGTGCTCCAGGTATACGTTCAACACAGACATACTGTGTCTGTATGTGTGCTGCAGGTACTGTATTCAACACAGACATGTACTGTGTCTGTATGTGTGATCCAGGTATATGTTCAACACAGACATGTACTGTGTCTGTATGTGTGCTACAGTTATACGTTCAACACAGACATGTACTGTGTCTGTATGTTGTGCTCCAGATATACGTTCAACACAGACATGTACTGTGTCTGTATGTTGTGCTCCAGGTATACGTTCAACACAGACATGTACTGTGTCTGTATACGGATTGTTAAAGATGTGCATCATCCCAGCAACAGCCTGTTTGAGCCATCTAGGCGGCCACGGCCAGGCAACCGGTTCCTCAGCCTCGCCAGCCGCACACAGAGACTATGGAACACGTTCTTCTTCTCCGCCATCAGACTCATGAACAGACACTGAACACTACAAGGCCCGGACTATATGGCAATATGTCTAAGGCCTTCTGCATTTTTGCAACTGTGATCTTGCACTTTCAGTAGTTGTGTACTTTAGAGATGTTAGTTTTAACCTGCACTTAGTTCTTTATACAGATTATTTGACACTAGACTGTAGCTGTTGTATGGTCTTTTAACGCACAATGAATTTCACGTGCCTTTTACCCTGTAACTGGTATTGTTGACAATAAAGTTGAACCTTGAACCTTGTATGTGTGCTCCAGGTATACGTTCAACACAGACAAACAGGTGGTGGTGCTGAAATTCACTGATCTGGACGGTGACGGGATCGGCATGCTGAGGTACGACTACTGTAAACACTGTGTCACTTAACACATCTATCCACACGTTTAACCATTTGAACCCTCTAGTCTTAGAGAAATGGACTTGTGTTACAACTGTGCTTGGGTCGCTGTTTCCCCGTCTGCACCAAATGTCTTCGCGACCCCCTCACGTAGGCTATTAGAAATATCAGTCACCAGAACCAAGGACGGGTGTTTTTATAGAAAAACCCAATAGGTGTACATTTTTGTGGTCACTGTGTTTGGGGAAACACTGATTGTACATGAACATGTGTGTTCCCTCGCGCTGCTCCTGCCAGCTGGTTCGCTGTCCACGCGGTCAGCATGGACATGAGCAACAGGATGGTGAGCAGTGACAACATGGGCTTCTCCTCCTACCTGCTGGAACAGGACAAGAACATTGGCTCTCTGCCCGGACAGGTGAATAACACTCATCTCATACTGTATCTATCAGTTTAGTTTTGTATCACTGTAGTATATCTTACTTAATCTGATCTCAGTTGGGTTTGATATCAGATATCATTTTATCATCTCAGTTAATCTAATCTCTGTTCATCTCTCTTTAATGTGCAAACATGCTATTTTAAAGCAATAAACCACAAGAGGTCTCAGGTTACCGGGTGTTTTATAATGGCTGAGAGGCGTAGTGAGACACGACGCACAATAAAGAGTGTCTTTTATTGCTTTTCTAAAACTGTTACATACACGGCAATATTAACCTCATAAAACTATTGCTAATTCACAAAAGTAGCTACACTTTGCGCCCACCAGAGCGAGCCACTTCAGTCTCTGTGACAGGGGTATATAGGAGGTGCTTGCTGTCTTTATGAGGCCGCCCGGAGCCACACATGCACAGTCATATGAGTGCTAGCGGTGCTTAGACGCCCGCACGGCCAGGGTTTGTAAGGCAATCAAGCGCTCCCCTTCCCCAGTTCAGCTACAGAGCTGCTGATCAATGTGACGCAGCTGGGAATGATATAAAGTGTGTGTGTGTGTGTGTGTGTTTGTCAGGGTCCGTTCGTTGCAGGTTTCTCCTCCAGCAACCTGGGCGATGTGACTCCCAACACCAGAGGTCCTGTCTGCCTGAACACAGGACTGCCCTGTGACTACCTCAACAGCTCCTGTCCTGTAGGCGGGGTCAGTACACTGTACACACACGCACACACGCACGCACGCACGCACGCACGCACGCACGCACGCACGCACGCACACACACACACACACACACAAACACTGCATTAAGACAAATAATATTAATACATTCATTTTATCTACAGTATATTGCACTTTACATTTGAAACAATTGTACTGCAGTACGGAATAAAATAAACATTTGCGTAAAAACAGCATATATTGACATATATTGAATAAGATATGCCAGGGACCCCCATAAGAGAAGATTTTTTTTTACGGCTCTAGCAGTGATTCTCAACCCGTTTAATTTCAAGGGCCCCAGTGGTTCCATTTGTACGCTCTCTCAGAGTTCAATTAACATTGATTTTATTTTACAATATAAATTGGGGTCTCCGAGATAGAAATTCCATTAAATGGGGGTCTGTAGACTAATGCATGTCACACTAGGGATCCTTGAAATTAAACGAGTGACATATATTGAAAAAGATATGCCAGGGAGTCAGGGACCCCATAAGAGAAGATGTCTTTACGGCTCTAGCAGTGATTCTCATCATTTTACTGCCGTAAAAAAGTCTTCTCTTATGGGGGTCCCTGGCATATCTTTTTCAATATGTCAATATATGCTGTTTTTACGCAAATGTTTATTTTATTCCGTACTGCAGTACTAGTCTATCGGGACTCGAGTTACAATAGTCACGTTTTGACATGACTTGTGTGTGTCTGCAGACTCAGATGTGCAAGGCATCTGGACCAGGTGAGGACATGTTTGACAGCACCAGCATTATTGGACACAACATCTACAGGAAGGCCAAGGTAGGCACAGTATACCTGTTCAATCTGCTCTTTGACCCATTTAGCACTGAGGCCAATTCTATAAAGAAAACGCACTCTAAATCCTCTAAAGAAAACGTCAAATATTTATTCAAAAATCACACAACAAATGTTGCTATACCCAAACGTGGGTTCCCGTCTTGAACGGTTGTGCAATGTATTATGCGATAAATTGATCTCTTCAAATCAAGTTTATTACTATCATCATTATTATTGCTATAATTATTGTCTGTCTGTCTGTCTGTCTGTCTGTCTGTCTGTCTGTCTGTCTGTCTGTCTGTCTGTCTGTCTGTCTGTCTGTCTGTCTGTCTGTCTGTCTGTCTGTCTGTCTGTCTGTCTGTCTGTCTGTCTGTCTGTCTGTCTGCCTGCCTGCCTGCCTGCCTGTCTGTCTGTCTGTCTGTCTGTCTGTCTGCCTGCCTGCCTGCCTGCCTGCCTGCCTGCCTGCCTGCCTGCCTGCCTGCCTGCCTGTCTGTCTGTCTGTCTGTCTGTCTGTCTGTAGGAGTTGTATTCAGCAGCAGTTGAAGAGCTCTCTGGTTCCCTTCATTCTGCTCATCAGTGGGTCAACATGACGGATGTTACTGTTCAAGTCAATGCTACACACACGGTTAGTCGCACACACACACACACACACACACACACACACACACACACACGCACACGCACACTCGCACGCACGCACGCACACACACAGTTAGTGAGCTAGTAGTAGGGCTATATTGACTAGAGGGGGAAAAATGAGGGGGACCAAATATAGGCCCCTGGGGTCAACCACACCAATGTAACTCTTTGCAAATTCGATTGGGGATAATATGTTGCTTGCAAGGAGTTGCATAGCGAATCATTGGTGCGGATTCGTTTGGGCCTAACTGAGACATGGCCACATTACACCCAGCCTGGCCTCTCTCTCTCCAGCTTGTTTGTACTCTGTACGAGTTTAGAGTTGATGTTTAGACTTCACTGATAATGTTTTAAAGGCTTACATGTTACAGTACATGATGGCTCAGACTGATATGTTTACCTAGGAGTCAGAACACGCACCCTGCAGTCCTCAGTGACTCCTGGCTGTTTACCTAGGAGCCAGAACACGCACCCTGCAGTCCTCAGTGACTCCTGGCTGTTTACCTAGGAGTCAGAACACGCACCCTGCAGTCCTCAGTGACTCCTGGCTGTTGTTTACCTAGGAGTCAGAACACGCACCCTGCAGTCCTCAGTGACTCCTGGCTGTTTACCTAGGAGTCAGAACACGCACCCTGCAGTCCTCAGTGACTCCTGGCTGTTTACCTAGGAGCCAGAACACGCACCCTGCAGTCCTCAGTGACTCCTGGCTGTTTACCTTGGAGCCAGAACACGCACCCTGCAGTCCTCAGTGACTCCTGGCTGGTATGTTTACCTAGGAGTCAGAACACGCAGCCTGCAGCCCTCAGTGACTCCTGGCTGTTTACCTAGGAGTCAGAACACGCACCCTGCAGTCCTCAGTGACTCCTGGCTGATATGTTTACCTAGGAGTCAGAACACGCAGCCTGCAGTCCTCAGTGACTCCTGGCTGTTTACCTAGGAGTCAGAACACGCAGCCTGCAGTCCTCAGTGACTCCTGGCCGTTTACCTAGGAGCCAGAACACGCACCCTGCAGTCCTCAGTGACTCCTGGCTGTTTACCTAGGAGTCAGAACACGCACCCTGCAGTCCTCAGTGACTCCTGGCTGATATGTTTACCTAGGAGTCAGAACACGTAGCCTGCAGTCCTCAGTGACTCCTGGCTGTTTACCTAGGAGTCAGAACACGCAGTCTGCAGTCCTCAGTGACTCCTGGCTGTTTACCTAGGAGTCAGAACACACAGCCTGCAGTCCTCAGTGACTCCTGGCTGTTGTTTACCTAGGAGTCAGAACACGCACCCTGCAGTCCTCAGTGACTCCTGGCTGTTGTTTACCTAGGAGCCAGAACACACAGCCTGCAGTCCTCAGTGACTCCTGGCTGTTTACCTAGGAGTCAGAACACACAGCCTGCAGTCCTCAGTGACTCCTGGCTGTTGTTTACCTAGGAGCCAGAACACGCAGCCTGCAGTCCTCAGTGACTCCTGGCTGTTTACCTAGGAGTCAGAACACGTAGCCTGCAGTCCTCAGTGACTCCTGGCTGATATGTTTACCTAGGAGTCAGAACACACAGCCTGCAGTCCTCAGTGACTCCTGGCTGTTGTTGTTTTTTTTAAACCAGAGGTCATTGGACTTTCACTGTCAGACTCCTCAGCTGTAAAACTCCTTCCCCCCAGATCTCTCTCAGCCTATTTAATTTAATCGTTTTAATCGCTTCTTAACCCATTTAGACCTGAGGACGATTCTACAAATGCCTTCTAAATCCTG
>NC_136805.1:5685154-5697654 GCF_951216825.1 Electrona antarctica | reverse complement strand
TTTTTGCAACCAAAACATGACAACTGTGTGAAACCACTGCACAGGGTTTTCTCGGAACAAACTCTTTCCTGTTTTCAAATTACAACGTAGGCGTTTAGCAGAACTGCTTACCCAGAAGATGCTCTTATCCAGAGTGACTTACACGTGTGAGATCAGGGTAAGCATGGTCGTCAACTAAGTTAAAACATGTAGAATGCAGAAAGAATAGTGCCTCAAAGAAACTACTGTAGGATACCAGGTTTAACATCAAACCTAGTAACTGACTAAACAGTGTTCTATGTAAAAATAAAAAATAAAGATTCGTATTCATAATCTTATTATTTAAAAAAACAAATCTATCTAGAACTGCACTCTGTCGAGTGCCTACTTGCGCGTTGCACACAAGTAATTATGGCCTAGTGCGTATGGCAGAGCGTGCAAGTACTGTCGACCGCCACGAACTTTCAAATCTCAGCCTCTCTTGTAAAACATTGAAATGAAATACTAAAGTCGGGTTATAATTGGCTGTCAATGGTGACGTAATAGAGCACCGAAGTCTGACGTCACTTTCAGTAGAGGGCGCCAGTCCACAGGTTCATGTATTTTTTGAGTGGTGTAAACCACTCCTACAACTGGCTTTGTTAGTCTGTCTGTCTGTCTGTCTGTCTGTCTGTCTGTCTGTCTGTGCAGAAAAAATGAGAATGGTTGCTACGGTCACCCAGTTCACCCGGGTGTGATTTCATTACGTCAGACATTACGTCAGACCATAGCTGATCAGGCTATATAAGACCTTACACCACTCAGTTCACACGGGTGTGATTTTATTTTATTTGCATTGAAATCCCCATAGGGGAATTTTAGGTTGCTTATAAGAACTGTGTTTGAAAAATAAACCGATCATTCCAAATGGAATTAATGTGGCCGCAAAAGCCTTGACACTACAAGGGTATGAAAGCAATGTCGCTGCTAATATACGTCACGCCCGGACGCTCAGCTGTCAACACATTGCGTTCCTGAGATTCCTCGTTGACGTAAGCTCAGCTGGCAGTGACTCAACTCGTAGTAACCACGAAACATTAAATATCAATAAAAAAAATCACACCTGTGTGAACTGAGTGGTGCAGTGACGTCACACACTAACCATAGCAACCATGCTCACGTGTACATGGCCCCACGTACAGGTACACGGGTACAGACACGGGTACACGGGTACAGACAAAGCTGGTTATTGGAGTGGTTTGCACCACTCAAAAACATAATAATAATAATTAACATGTCAGTTTCTGTTGTGTGACGGGCAGCTGCAGCCACCCCGCCTACCCGGAAATGTAGTCTTTGGGTAACCTCGCCTCACCAGGCTTTCCACCACCTCGGAGGAAAGCCTGGTCTCTGTTTCAAAAGTCCATATGATCCTGTCGGGAGCGGATGATATCGTAACGTCATATTGTAGTATTGTTTTGTAGTCGACAGGCAGGAATAACGGGGCGGCAACTTCCTTTTCCCTCAAACCGATTTTTCTCAATAAAAGCTCTCGTAGCCTGTAGCTTTTATTGAGAAAACTCGGTTTGAGGGAAAAGGAAGTTGCCGCCCCGTTGTTCCTGCCTGACCTGTCGATATCATCCACTCCCGACAGGATCATATACCCTAAATGAAATGGTGCCCAGGCTAGTCTTTGGGTTGTTTGACTCGTTTCTAGCGCTTATTGTGTTACTCTTTGGGTATATTTGTATTTTTTCCACCTTCAGTCGATGCCAAGATGATCGGTTTATATATCTGCGTAGTATACTACCAGTAAGAGTCCAGGGCTGCCAAGTCTCACGCTTTGAGAGTGAGAGTCACGCAATTTGACCTTTTACCACACACCACGCCACACCTCTCATTTCTCACGCACGCACAATACGCACGCCGAGGGGGGCATAAAATGTGCCAAAAAAGCCAAGCCGGCTATCATAATAACAATTTTCTCCGCGTAATAACGCGCACCCATGTGTGCGTCCTCACAAACGGCAAAAATAGCCGATCTGCAGGAGATCATGCAGCGCTGTTATATGCAGTAGAAGGGTAACCAGGCAGTGGACCACCAAATCGTCAGCAGGGTCCCTGACTGTGACGCATGGAAATGAGCCATGCAGAGTTTAACATCGCATCGAAATATTTTTCATGGAAGACAATATAGCCTCCACAAGTTACAACATTAAGTGAGTAAGTCACAAGTGACTATCTCTCTTCTATACTGGTGTGTGGCGTGACTGGCGTCTCTTGCGTGATATGAGGAACGGTGCCAGTAGCCTACGCACATTATAGGGACAAAGTCGTGTGTGTGTGTGTGTGTGTGTGTGTGTGTGTGTGTGTGTGTGTGTGTGTGTGTGTGTGTGTGTGTGTGTGTGTGTGTGTGTGTGTGTGTGTGTGTGTGTGTGTGTGTGTGTGTGTGTGTGTGTGTGTGTGTGTGTGTGTGTGTGTGTGTGTGTGTGTGTGTGTGAAGGGGGAGGGGCCGCATCGCAACTTGTCGTTATAGTTCTGTTCAGAGAGGGGGGGAGAGAGAGAGAGAGAGAGAGAGAGAGACCACAGATTAAAAATAAGGCATTTTCCCAAATTCCAGTTTTCTGACTTTTTATTTCACAACATATTCCCCAATTTCCACTGAGATTATGGGGTGAATGAATGTGGCCAGACCCATCTTCTCTTTCTGTCATAGTGACATTGTCCTGCATCAGATCATGTCCAAATCAGGTTCTCCAATCTCCAGTAGCCTCTTCAGTTTTTTTAAGATTTTTTGAGTGGTGCAACCACTCCCTTACGGAGCTATGTGTGTGGCTGGCTGGGTCTGAGCACTATGTGTGTGGATTGCTGGCTGGCTGGGTCTGAGCACTATGTGTGTGGCTTGCTGGCTGGCTGGCTGGGTCTGAGCACTATGTGTGTGTGGATTGCTGGCTGGCTGGCTGGGTCTGAGCACTAGTCCATGAGCCAGACCCCCCTAATTTGCGCGTTAATTACGAAATGGGTGGGCAAATTCTTGTTTGAATTTTTGACTAGCTGTACTTGTCTACTTCACATTTTTGTATGATAACAATCGCAGACTAGCAGCTTAGTGGTAGTTATCAATTATCATGCATTGAGTACATGCACCCCTATATTGCCACATGCAAATTGTGACAACAAATATATGATCAACTTTTGAACCTTACTTTGTGCAGAGACCAATGAAACCACTTTTCTGCATAATTCAAATATGGGGAATTGATTGGAATGGTTATTTTACTTCCACAAAACTTCCATATATGCTTAAATGGGCTTTTAATGCAGTATTTTGCACACACATCTAAGAAATTTAAAATAAGGCTTGCAAATATCCCCATTTTGGAAGTGTGTGCTAAGAACCAACATGTTCCTAATGGCTATAGAAAACTGCTCACCATTCTAAGCTTTAATATGAGTGGTAACATGTGTTTGTACGTTTTGTAACTCTAGAGATACAATCAGAAACACTATTATAGTGTGATAACACGAGCCAGGGCCATAGCTATAGAATCAAATCGGTGGGCAAAGCTGGTGTGATTTTTTTGACTTGTTGTGCATCTCTACTTCACAGTTTGGCATGATAACCATTGCAGACACATAGCTTAGTGGTCGTTATCATGCATTGAATATGTGGCCCCCTATATCACCACACACATTCTTACAAAAATATATGATAAATGTTTGAGCCATTATTGTGTAGAGACCTATAATCACACCTTTCTGCATAATTCAAGTATGGGTAATTGACTGGAATAGTCATTTTACTTATTCAATACTTTCATATATGCTTAAAACTCGCTGAAGAAGTTCCTCATGCAGAAGACCCCAACACGTTGTAGTGTCTGGCCCTTAGACTTATTGACAGTCATGCCGAAGCAGGGTCTCACTGGAAACTGGTGGGGCAGAGTGAATGAATGGATAGATGATGTTGGTTGGACACAGGGTGATGCGTGGCCGTGGACTGAGAGTGCATCCCGCATTGACACCAACCACAGATCTTGCAGCTTTAGGCGTGCATCTCGTGCTTTGTCTGACTCAGCTCTCTATGCACGTTGTTGTGCGTCACGCATCCGGTTGCAGTATAGGCTCGGGTACCTTTGGGCATATTGGCATGTAAAAAAGGTGATCTGTAACTGCCATCTATTAGCCAATTCATCGTTCTGTTGAGCTGGTCAAGTCATGGTGATGTCAGCGGTATCACCTTTTATGCCCATCTTTGTCAGGCATGCCCAAATATGGGGTCTATGCAGATGTCAGAAGTCGGTGGGACGAACCCGTATTTAGGCATGCCCAAATATGGAGTTGCAGAGGCAGAGGCCTTGTGATGTCAGCTGTGGCCCGGGCAGAGGCCTTTTGTGGCGGTTCTGGACAATCATGGGTCCGACCAACTCAACACCGGGCACTGCACTCCCTGTGGGGGTGTAGAACGCGTGTGTCGAATTTGAAGTAGGTGGGGCGAACGGTTTTGGTGTTACATGTATTACAGACGTACAGCTGTACAGACACAGAGACTTTGCATTTATAGTTAGATGATACATTGGCTACTATATGGACATTGAATATTCCCTCATTTAAAACCTTTGATTTTGACATGTTAACAAAATGAAATAAGAATGTTGACTCTGTCAATACAATATTCAATTGACAGTCATGCAAAATCAGGCATATTTTCCTATATAATGCCTAATTTGCATATTTAAATATACAATTTCAGAAAACTTGTAATACAATAAATCATTGTTTTCATGTAATTAATCAACTATAGGCCGTGTTGGGACCCCAGAAAAAGTGCCTAGAAAATGAATTTCGTTCCCGCGTCATGGGCACTACTCATTCAATGCATTTTTTCAAATCAACCTGGGGACCACTATTGTGTTGGGTGGGGATATGGGCTAAGATTAGTGCTTTTGTAACTTAACACTTGCTATGCATCCCATGTGTATACAACATCACACTGTTTCTCAACCGTTGACTACTACTGGTAAGATGTCCTAATAATAATGACTCAACCAGACAATCCGGTGCACTTCCCCTTTCTTGAGATTCTAACTCCCTTTTTCTGTTGAATTTCTTGAACTCCAACTTGTCAGTAAATGACTACATGGATGGACTCATCATAGGTCACCAGGTCATTCAGTGCACTTCCCCTTTCTTGAGATTCTAACTCCCTTTTTCTGTTGAATTTCTTGAACTCCAACTTGTCAGTAAATGACATGGATGGACTCATCATAGGTCACCAGGTCATTCAGTTCACGGTTTCTCAACTAGTGGAAAGAATATTTAAAAAAAAAAAAAAAATCCTACATTACTAAATGCATGGTCAGGGACCACATGCAATACCTCCACGGACCACCAGTGGTCCACGGACCACCTGTTGAAAACCAATGGTCTACTAGATGGACGTGTGTATGCACGTACAGAGATTTTGTGCATTAATTATTTAATACTCCTATCTGTATCAATATGAATGTGTATATTAGAGTGTTCTAGATAGATGTAATCATACATCAGAGCATTTCAATGTGGCCTACTAGGGAAGTTTCATGGTGATCACTAGTTCTTAAGTTTTTTCATCCTATTCACATGTATATAGGTGAAAATAACAAAATGTGTGATAAATATGAAAAAGCTGCTCCTGTGGAAGTGTTTTTTAATATAGGTATGGTTTTGCCCACTCATTTCGTAATGAAAACTTGTCTGGCTCATGGACTATATGTGTGTGGCTTGCTGGCTGGCTGGCTGGGTCTGAGCACTATGTGTGTGGCTGGCTGGCTGGGTGGGTCTGAGCACTATGTGTGTGGCTTGCTGGCTGGCTGGCTGGGTCTGAGCACTATGTGTGTGGCTTGCTGGCTGGCTGGCTGGGTCTGAGCACTATGTGTGTGGCTTGCTGGCTGGCTGGCTGGCTGGCTGGGTCTGAGCACGAAAACAGCGTGGTGGTTTTTCACCACCTGTGCGCAACCAAACGCAAACACAAACACACATGCACAAAATAACTGTATATATGATGATTTCGGGTGTGCCAGTACAGTACAGTACAGTACAGTACAGTACAGTAGTGGGTCATTTCTTTACCGTTTCGGACGCGGGGTGGCTCGCAGGAACCGGCCCGGCACCCTGGGCTCTATCCTGTGGGTCTGAAACTTGGCAGCCCTGAATGTAAGACGCATCCGAGATCTATAAGGGTGGCAGCGGGGGCAGTGTCTTGAGTGTACAGGGTTTGATGAGGGCCCAGGTACTACGGCCGGGTCTTAAATATTAAGTATACTAAGTTTATATTAAGTATTCCTCTGACGGGAAATGCCACGATTTCATAGTAAATGCGACTTGCAGTCGCAATAACGCCCGTCTAACAAAAAACAAAGTGAAGGGATACAAGATATAAATCCCAATACTGACGTCTGCCTCCTTGCCTCCTCCGTCCTTAGTCCTCTACTCTTTTGAAGGGTGCTAGCAGTAGCCCCTCCAATGTCTGGCTTTCACTCATGATGTCATGTGGCAACCAAGTCTATGGACTTTTAATGTTTGTCTTAAGCAGCCCGCAAATATGTTCACACCTTCTGCTTAATAAGTTTGCCTTTTTGTGGGGGCACGGTGGCACAGTCGGTAGTGCTGTCGCCTCACAGCTAGAAGGTCCTGTGTTCGATTCCCGCTCGGGACGCTGTGGGTGCTGGCGGCGTGTTTCCTCCTCCGTGTCATCAGTGCCCATACCCGAGGCGGTGTTGGCGAAAGGGCCTTTCTGTGTGGAGTTTGCATGTTCTCCCCGTGTCCCCTAGGGTAGGTACCCTCACAAAAACATGCAGTAATCCTCGTCTCTAAACTGCCTCCCCCTGGCCAGCCGGGGCACCTGATGGAGGGGAAAGGAACTGATTGGAATAACGTGTTCCTTCCACGCGCTACGTCCAACCAGGGAAACTCCCCCCTGTCAGGTGTAAAGGAGCAACTTGGACACTCAGGCATGAAGGAAGCATGAGTTCAAGTCCATTGCTCTCCCCATGTCCCCCATATATGGGGACAAGGTTGGCGGAGGGTGTGTAGAGCCCAGGATCACATTAGATAATTGACACAGGGGTGAAAAATGGGTTACAAAATCATGGGATAAAAATTATTAAATTATTTAAAAAAAAAATAAGTTTGCCTTTTTGTTCCTGTCCTGCCAAAAGTGCTGTTGATGCACAAGTGGCTGATGTGTATCTATTAGTGTGATGTTTTCGTCGAATAGACATTCACGTTGTGGTTGTGACTGCTGTTTCTCTGTATTTGGGGGTGGGGTTTCTTTAAACCAAGCAAGGGGCAGATATAGCAGTGGTTGTGGGCATGTTCAAATCCTCATGCGTCACATAGCCTACTGTATACAAACCCGGTGCACAGCCACACACAGACACACTCCAGTGACACGCAGCCAGCTGTGTTTGCTGTAACTGTGATGAGTGCAAACGACTCTCAGGCTATAGTACGGAGAGGTGGTTTTAAAATGCGACCAAATCCCGACCCGCCAATGGGTCCCAGCAGGAACTCATTATATGCACTGTATTTTGTGGTGACGGTGATGCTCTGTATAACGGTGGTCCAACTGCGACTCATCTACCTCCTGTACCCAGCACTGGTAAGTATTATATTCTTGATCACACTAAATGGTGGTTGAAATTTGTTTGGGAACATTACAATGTTTTGACATGTTTTTTTTTTTTTAATCATTTACCCAGGTGGATTATTATTACCATCCAAAAACTGTGGACCAAGGTAAGAATCTCTGACATTATTTGTCATGTTCATTAATTCATTCATTAATTCATTCATCGTAATTAGTAATTACCGGTATAACAGATCACATTAATGTTAAAGTCTTAATGTTCATATGGACTTGGGTAACATGTGCTTCTGTATCTAGGGGGAACTGACCTGCCACAAAATTCAACTGACCTGCCACAAAATTCAACTGACCTGCCACAAAATTCAACTGACTTGCCACAAAATTCAACTGACTGTCCACAAAATTCAACTGACTGTCCACAAAATTCAACTGACTGTCTACAAAATTCAACTGACTGTCCACAAAATTCAACTGACTGTCCACAAAATTCAACTGACTGTCCACAAAATTCAACTGACTGTCCACAAAATTCAACTGACCTGCCACAAAATTCAACTGCCATGCCAATTACAATGGACCTGCCACAGCAGGGAACAGAAGTGGCAGCATCCAAGCCTGTAGCACATATGTGTGGTGAGAACTGATCATCACAACATAACATAACATAACATAACAATGTATAATGTAATGTATGTATATTACAGACAGTGCTGACCCACCTAACGTCCCTGTTTTAGGATTTCAGAGTGTTGTGCATGAAGTTGTGCAGTGGGATGATAATTATGTCGGTCTAGCATCAAAATTGGAGGAGATTGACTATAAAGATGGAAACCTTATTATCCAGAAGACTGGGATGTACTACATCTACTCCAAAGTCAGTTTTAGTATGGTGGAAAACCTGGAGTTTTCCCACAAGGTCTGCCTCAAATTACCATCCTATGGCAAACCAATTCATTTCAGACTCATGGAATCTTCCTGGTTAGTCACATCAGAATTACGTTGCATTCATTTTCTGAAACCGTTTTGAATTCAGGGAGGGTGTGTAAACTGTGGGTAGAATCAATTTTAATATTGATTTTTATCTTGGAAGAAAATCCACGGCTATTCCAAAGCTGTATTTAAAATGTTCTAAATTTGTGTGATAATTAAAATACAAATTCAATCTTTTTTTCATTTGATTCAATAGTCTACAATCAAACGGTCAACAATAATATTTTTTGAGAATGACTAGAGTTTAAAATGTAATTTAAAAAATGGGCTTCCGCTACATATTAACAATGTTCAAATATTATATTGTTCATCTTAATTTACTTCTTTGTAGTTAATATTTGAATAATAAAACAATCTTAATTTAAGATAGTATGGTGAAGTGTTGTATACAAGAAAAGCTTTATTTTGTATTTCCAGGTACATGACTAATAATGCTATGGAACTGGGAGGAAGCTACTTGGGTGGAGTGTTTCGTCTGCGGAGAGGTGACTCCATTTATACTACAGTGAATGGAGAATGGAGTGAACATACCAACTCATGGGACAGCTTCATGGGAGCGTTTATGCTATAGTCCTGTAGGCCTTCAACATGCTTTTTTACAGTATTGTAATCTATTATCTACACCACTGGACTGTTAATCACCTCAACATGCTCATGCATTCTTCTTATTTGCGTAACTGTGATATTCGATACCTACATGATTTAGCCTTTGAGGACATTTCATTTGAAAATGATTGTAAGGTACAAAATTGAAAATAAATACAAAAGAAACCGATAGTTTTCTATTCTGTGGTTGCGGAATTGTACCTACAGTATATGTGGGCGGATTCTGCCAATGCTTACATTACATTACATTTTCTGATGGTTTCACAAAATTATGGGAAAACATGTTATGAATAAATGGTGATGTAGCTTCTCTATGCACTTTTTTTGGGTACATTTAAATAAAGTTCTTTGAAGGCTAATGCTGTTATGCTGTATGTTCTGTTGATAGAATATCAAAACTCAAAAGACACGAGCCACAAGAGAAGGGCAGGGCTCACACCATTTATTATTATTATTATTATTATTATTATTATTATTATTATTATTATTATTATTATTATTATTATTATTATTATTGAATGATGCAAGTTTACTAGACTATTATTTAATGTAATTGTAGCTCTGTTGTCTGATAATCATTGATTCAAAATGTAATATTACTCAACTCACTGCTGAGACAGTGTAATCTGATATTCTATCTTTCACAGTGAGTTTATGCTGACAGTCTCACTTTCAGAGACAGTTTAATCTATTTTTCAGAGCCAGCTTGGTCTCTGTCGGGTGGAAATCTCATATATCTAAAACTGTTACTTTTCAGCATTCAAATGACGAAATGACGCAAAGTAGGAGATCGACAAGCACTTCAAGCTTGTAGATCTACCACTTGTGGTGCTTTTGTGTGACACTGTAGTGTGATTAAGTAGGGCGTTCATTTAGGAAGAAGAAAAAAAGGTTTCTGCTGCCCGACAGAAAACGGTTCAGTGTTCAGGGACGGTTCTGTGGGGGGAGGGTGGCAGGGGGAGGTGGCACTTGCTCTGGCTCTATTGTCGCTAATTTAATCTGTCAGTTGATCTTATCAAGGTAGTAGCTCGCACGACTCCAGTCAGTTATACGTTTATATTTCCGGCGCATATTATTTACCGGGTGCGCGGTCGTCGGGTAAGCAACTTTACAGGAACATCTCTAAAAGAGAAAACCAGCAGCGGAACTCTTGTTTAATTAAAGGCTTGCACTTTTAGTTGCCATGGTATATGCTGCATCACACCGTTCACAATGTTAAAGACCTGAGGACGATTATACAAATGTCTTCTAAATCCTGACAGTTTTCTGAAAAATACATGTTTCTATGTCTATTTGTTTTCAAACATTTTCATGTCAAGGACCCCCAAAAATATATGTAATTGGCCTCCGATCCCCATCTCATGCTCCAGCTCATGGCGCGGCACTCGGTGCAGCGCTATGAGCTTGTAGATCTTCTATTTATCAATAGCTAAAGTATAACAATGCTTAAAACACTAAAAAGGGTTCCCACCCAAAATGGGTTAATCTGTCAGTTGAGTCTGTACTGCAGTGGTTCCCAAAGTGGGGTCCGGGGACCACTAGGGGTCCTTGAGAGAGTTCCAGGGGGTGCCCAGCTAAATGATAATTAGGAACCAAATGGACCCTTATGTGTCTGTAACTCAGAGAGTGTACAAATGGGTCCATTTGGTTCCATTTGTTCACTCTCAGAGTTAAATTAACTTTGATTTTAATATTTTTAATATGCATTGGGGTCCCGGAGATAGAAATGCCATTAAATAGGGGACCGTAGCCTAATTCAGGTCAAACCGGGGGCCCTTGAAATGAAAAATGGTTGAAAATCACGGCTGCTACAGCCATACATATCTTCTCTCATGGGGGTCCTTGGCATATATTTTCTAAGTATATGTGTCATTTTGGGGGTCCTTGACATGAAAAGGTTTAAGAAAGCACTGCTGTACTGTACTGGTGTGTACAACGTGTGCTTGCCTGTACTGGTGTGTACAATGTGTGCTTTGTGCCTGTGCTTGTGTGGTACAGATCCAGAGGTACGAGGGTGCGTCCACCATCTACGGCCCACACACTCTCAGTGCGTACATCCAGAAGTACAGAGGGCTGGCCAGGGCCATCGCTCAGGTCAGTATAGTATACAGAGGGCTGGCCAGGGCCATCGCTCAGGTCAGTATAGTACAGAGGGCTGGCCACTTTTTTGAAAATCATTTTAAAATAGCTCAACTAGCCGATCTACATCTACATGTTGGCAGGTTTTTTAAAGGTTTTTTAAAACGGTAATAAATGGCAAATAAGTTTAGGGATAAGGGTTAAGGGCTGGCGCAAGATATTAGCCTGGCGCGGCCAGACTCATAGCGAGGATTCACTGATGTTTCATATGCGGGGAGGAACCATCATCCTCGCTATGAGTCTGGCCGCGCCAGGCTAGCAAGATATAGTCTATGTCACTTTTCCCTGTACGTGTTTTCATGACAACCATCGTCAGTCATCAGCCACTGGTAGTAGAACCATGCAGAAACACACGTACTGCCCCTCTCGTTGTATTTGGTTTTTGGTAGACGGGGGATGCAGACTTAATTGATTGATTGATTGATTGATTGAATCTATCTATAAATGTGTAGGATAAGGAGTCCGATGTGGAGCCAGGTCCGGAGCCTCCGTTCTTCTCAGACAGCCAGCTGTTCAACCTGCTTCCTGCTGCCTCGGTGGACGGGAAACCACCCAACAGCACCTTTGGAGACGTCCTGGTGCAGGTCGCCCCTGTCTATAGACTGGTACAGTGCACGCACGCACGCACGCACGCACGCACGCACGCACGCACGCACGACGCACGCACGCAGCACGCACGTCGCACGCACGCACAACACGCACGCACGCACGCACGCACGCAGCACGCACGTCGCACGCACGCACGCACGTCGCACGCACGCACAAAGCATCATTTTTCTTTGTGTCACTTCAAAGAGAAGCATAAGTAGGGATGCACACGATCACTTCAGAGTGAAAGAATAATAGAGAAGGATAGGATTACATAGAGAGAGAGAGGGAGAGGGAGAGGGAGAGAGAGAGGGAGAGGGAGAGAGAGAGAGGGAGAGGGAGAGAGAGAGAGAGAGAGAGAGAGAGAGCGAGAGAGAGAGAGAGAGAGAGAGAGAGAGGAGAGAGAGGGAGAGGAGAGGGGAGAGGGAGAGGGAGAGGGAGGGAGAGGGAGAGGGAGAGGGAGGGAGGGAGAGGGAGAGGGAGGGAGAGGGAGAGGGAGAGGGAGAGGGGGGAGAGAGAGAGAGAGAGAGAGAGAGCACTACTAGCTGTCGAGATAAAAGAGGAGAGCATAATGGTGGAGAGAGATAAT
>NC_136805.1:5653657-5684954 GCF_951216825.1 Electrona antarctica | reverse complement strand
TGAGCTGAGACCCCACGGAGCTCGGAGGGCTGGTCAGGGTGTAGCCTGCACAGAAAGGACAGGACATGTGGTCAAAACCGCACACGCACGCACACACACACGCACGCACGCGCGCGAACGCTCACATGCACGTGCAGCCACACGGACAACTTGCACTGATACACACACACACACACCACGCACATGCATGCCCAAGCGCTCACATACAGTACTCCAAAAATCCCATAATAAAGAGTTAGTAGTTGTGGTGCACCTTGCAGGGTGCTAGACGTAGTTAGTAGTTGTGGTGTACCTTGCGGGGTGCTAGACGTAGTTAGTAGTTGTGGTGCACCTTGCGGGGTGCTAGACGTAGTTAGTAGTTGTGGTGCACCTTGCGGGGTGCTAGACGTAGTTAGTAGTTGTGGTGCACCTTGCGGGGTGCTAGACGTAGTTAGTAGTTGTGGTGCACCTTGCGGGGTGCTAGACAAGGTGCACCTTGCGGGGTGCTAGACGAGGTGCACCTTGCGGGGTGCTGGACGAGCGAGTGGTACAGCTTTCTGCTTTCTTTTCTTTCTTTATTTTTTGGAGATGTGGCTTATAGAGTAATGTCTTGCAGAAAACAGCGAGTTGAGAAAACAGGCTTGAAAGGTTCACTTTTGTGGTCTCTAACATTACACCTAGCTACATGTTTAAGCATTTATTTCATATTTACACCTAGCTACATGTTTAAGCATTTATTTCATATTTACATTGAATACGATTTCAACTCTGATATTTATTTCAGACATGCTCTAGTATGGATAAAATATAAATATAGAGAGATGACTTCCGCACATCCGGCAGGCAATTTGGAGCAGGTGCGATCATGGTGACGAGGCATACAACGTAGGAGAAAGAAGGGACACCCGCCCAACCTAGCATCATGGTGACGAGGCGTACAACGTAGGAGAAAGAAGGGACACCCGCCCAACCTAGCAAGTGGCGGTGTGCGGGTGTCCCTTGGATAAAATATAAATAAATTCAGTTTTTCTCCTCTGGTGAAAAGCTGGAGGTTGCACGATGGCAGGCTCTCAGATCTGGTCACGGTCTAGGGCTCCATTGAATGGTCCAGGGACTCTTTTAGGAACCATTATTTGAGAGAGTTAGTTGTTACTTTGGGGACCTTCACATACCTTGGTAAGCCACTGAGGTCACAGCAGCAGAAGCAGCGGCGGCCGCGGCGGCAGCAGCCTCGTTGGCGCCCTCTGCCTGCAGACCCAGGGTCTGCAGCGTGTGCTCTGCGGAATGGAGCTTAGCCTCGTCCACTGCGGTGCACAGCTTGGCTGGGGTGAACGGATGGCTGCGGGAATGTTTTTTTGAAGATGTTATAATAATTAAAAATCAAATGGCAACCCACAAATGTGTCCGGACCCAGTGTTTGTGAAACTATTGTGGTGTTATTATTGTTAGACGGTAGACCTACACGTTGGGGTACTGCGTGGCCAGGGCGGGGATGGTGACTTTGTAGAGGAACAGCTGCCTCTGGTCAGGACCGATGGCCGAGTGGAGCTGGTACACAGGCTGACCCCAGTTGTTCTTCTGACACACCTCCTCTAGAACCTAGAGAGGGAGAGGGAGAGGGAGAGGGAGAGGGAGAGCGGGAGGGAGAGGGAGAGGGAGAGGGAGGGGGAGGGGGAGAGGAGAGGGAGGGGGAGGGGGAGGGGGAGGGAGAGAGAGAGGGAGAGGGAGAGGGAGAGGGAGAGGGGGAGGGGGAGGGAGGGAGCGATGAGTGACTAGTTCGGTCTACTACCGTCGTCAATAGGGTTGTCCCGATCACGTCATTTCCAAGTGATCGGATCTGGAGCAACATCCCTATATCATCAATATTATATCCATATCATGATATATAGACAGGATATTGTCTGTGATGTTGGACAAACTAAACTAAACTACTGGGAGCTTAAGAACGGTGCATGTGCGGACTTCCTACCTTCTTTCTGTATGTATATATTTTTGTCAACATTTTTGAGATGTGCGTGCTTCCCCGTTTGGATGTTCTCTCATAAGTGTTCTATAAAAATATGAATATCGGATCGGGGAAAAAATCTGTATCAACTCAAAATCAAATGATCGAAATCGGATCGGGAGCAAAAAAAAACGTGCATGCGTCCTACCCAGTGTTGATTTCATCGACTAAAACCAAGACGAAAAATGTTCGTCGACTACCTTTTTTCACAAAACTAAATGGAAACTAAATGAAAACTAAACTATGATGACTAAAACTAAGACGAAAAATGTTCGTCGACTACCTTTTTTCACTGACGAAAACTAAATGAAAACTAAACTATGATGACTAAAACTAAGACTAAATGTATTGACAATTTCGTCAACAGATTAAAAACTAGACTAAAATGTTAGGAAGGGACTAGTGGACAAGAGATCCAGTATGAGTCATTTTACACTTGGTTGCATGCTGAATTTTTGCATGTTGCATTTTTACTTGGTTGCAATAAAACATTCCGGGTGACTAAAATGTGACTAAAACTAAATGAAAACTAAATGCAAACTAAAGAGACTATGACTAAAACTAAAATAGAAATTTGCTGCCAAAAACAACACTGGTCCTACCTGTGTTGGATGTTTGAGTCCGGAGGTTTTCAGCGCCATGGCGTTCGGGTTGAGAGGCGTGAGCTCCATGCCTGGCAGCAGGTCGTAGAGCTTCTCCTCCGCCCCCCGCTGCTTCTCCGCCGCCTTCAGGCCGTACGCCATGGCTCCTCTTCCGCCGCCGTGGCCCGGAGCTCCGCCCCCACCGGCACTGTAGGCCAGGTAGCCCCGCCCGCCCAGCCCCCGAACCCCCGCGGCCCCTACGGGCACAGTCATGTAAACTTCTACATGGAGGAGTGAAATCAGGAAATCACCGGGAATCAAATTGGTATGTCGTACGTTGATGATGAGTACGTACCATGATAATCACTACAATTATGTGAATCACATGTGAACCAAACACACACACATACACACACACACAGCAGGAGCCACCATACTGTACGACGGGGGGGGGGGGGTTTCAACTGATTGTGAACGACGGAGCACCGCCACCAGGGGTGGACTGGCCACAGGACGTACCAGGCCTGGTATCTGGGCCAAATGTTAAAGGTATATTCAGTGATTTCGCTTCATTCAAATATCACTTATTTATTCATTTTATTTGGATAATCCTCCCTACTATAGAGTGTGCTGACCATATAAGGAGTTCCTCCCTGTCCCCAGTGAGCCCCTGGGGTCAAAAAACCCTAGTTTCAGTTTTGGTGGCGGGTGGCAAAGCCTTCATCCAATCAGGATGAGAGGGGCCTTCCTCCAATCATGTGTGGGGGCGGGCCTTGGTGCACATGCTGTTGCACTTCCCCCCACTGTAGAGCGTGTGCATGTGCACATTTTGTTACCGGGGCGGACTGGGTGGTTTTCCAAATCACCCAAATCACTGAATGCTCCTTTAAATTAGTTGTCTGTTGGTCTTGTATTTCAAGTATTTGTAATATGGACCTCGACCCGAAAAGTCACTAGAGTATCTGTGAGCTGGTTGTGGTGGGCCAGTCGGGCCAAATTCCGCGGAAATATCCGGGCCGAATATTTGTCTCAGTCCAGCGCTGACCGCCACCCTGACTTGGAATCAACCTGGGGACCACTGTTGTGTTGGGTGGGGACATGGGCTAAGATCAACCTGGGGACCACTGTTGTGTTGGGTGGGAACCTGGGGACCACTGTTGTGTTGGGTGGGAACCTGGGGACCACTGTTGTGTTGGGTGGGGACATGGGCTAAGATCAACCTGGGGACCACTGTTGTGTTGGGTGGGGACATGGTGGGGACATGGTGGGGACATGGTTGTGTTGGGTGGGGACATGGTTGTGTTGGGTGGGGACATGGTTGTGTTGGGTGGGGACATGGTGGGGACATGGTGGGGACATGGTGGGGACATGGGCTAAGAATAAGATTAGTGCTTCTGTAACACTTTGATCATCCCATGTGTATGTGTCCCACTGTCGGATTTCGGGAGGTGTAGTCCCTAGACTCTATATAGCATTCTGGGAGGTGTAGTCCCTAGACTCTATATAGCATTCTGGGAGGTGTAGTCCCTAGACTCTATATAGCATTCTGGGAGGTGTAGTCCCTAGACTCTATATAGCATTCTCGGAGGTGTAGTCCCTAGACTCTATATAGCATTCTGGGAGGTGTAGTCCCTAGACTCTATATAGCATTCAGGAGGTGTAGTCCCTAGACTCTATATAGCATTCAGGAGGTGTAGTCCCTATAGACTCTATATAGCATTCTGGGAGGTGTAGTCCCTAGACTCTATATAGCATTCTGGGAGGTGTAGTCCCTAGACTCTATATAGCATTCTGGGAGGTGTAGTCCCTAGACTCTATATAGCATTCAGGAGGTGTAGTCCCTAGACTCTATATAGCATTCAGGAGGTGTAGTCCCTAGACTCTATATAGCATTCTGGGAGGTGTAGTCCCTAGACTCTATATAGCATTCTGGGAGGTGTAGTCCCTAGACTCTATATAGCATTCTGGGAGGTGTAGTCCCTAGACTCTATATAGCATTCTGGGAGGTGTAGTCCCTAGACTCTATATAGCATTCAGGAGGTGTAGTCCCTATAGACTCTATATAGCATTCTGGGAGGTGTAGTCCCTAGACTCTATATAGCATTCTGGGAGGTGTAGTCCCTAGACTCTATATAGCATTCTGGGAGGTGTAGTCCCTAGACTCTATATAGCATTCAGGAGGTGTAGTCCCTAGACTCTATATAGCATTCAGGAGGTGTAGTCCCTAGACTCTATATAGCATTCTGGGAGGTGTAGTCCCTAGACTCTATATAGCATTCTGGGAGGTGTAGTCCCTAGACTCTATATAGCATTCTGGGAGGTGTAGTCCCTAGACTCTATATAGCATTCTGGGAGGTGTAGTCCCTATAGACTCTATATAGCATTCTGGGAGGTGTAGTCCCTAGACTCTATATAGCATTCTGGGAGGTGTAGTCCCTAGACTCTATATAGCATTCTGGGAGGTGTAGTCCCTAGACTCTATATAGCATTCGGAGATTGTGGAATAGTTGTCTGACTATAGTGGTCCATGACACGATTGCGGGGGGTCCATGTCTGTCTCGTCTTGGCTATTAGTGGAGTCTCATGTCTCATTATGTCAGACAGGGACGTGCACACATAGACATCAAAGGGGGCTTCAGCCCCTGCCATTTTACCCGTCTGTAAAACAACTGCCCTTTCCAGACCACAAATGCACCATTTGCTATGGTCTGGTCTATGGTCTATGAGAGCTTGTAGATCTGCTATTTTTGTCCAAAAGTGCCCTCTTTATATGGGGTTTCAGCCATAGAGTATATAAAGGATAGAGACCGAACTGGAGCACTAGCCCCGCCCCCAAGCTATTCATTTCGATTAAGTTGCTCAGTGGCGTTTTGAAGCACCCGGGAGACTGCCGGAAGTACCTCCTCCGGACCTCAAATTTGAGGTCCGGGGTGACGTATGGGTGACGTAGGGAGTGATGGTCCTACGTGTCCATGCACGGGTCCGCCTGCAGTCCTTCCTCTTACCACTAGGGCCCAGAGCTTCAACGTTGGAGCCCCTCACTGGCCCCTTGGTTTCAGCCCCTGTCCCTCTCTCTGTATATACGTCCCTGATGTCAGACATACATGAATGACATCTGGAAACATTGTAACTAATCAGTTTGTCTTGTATTGATGGCTCCAGCTGTGTGGGTCATGTGATATCTCTGCCTCGGCCTGCAGCGCAGTACAGTGAAGCACGGCTTCAGTCTGTCTTCAAACTCTCATGTGTCTGTCCCTCTTTTGGAGACCACCATTGTAAATTATTAGTCTCCATTCAAATAATTTATGATCCCCATTTTGATTGAGTTTTTCCATTGTATTTTGATATTATTCACGTGATGGTGATTCATTCTTACATGTTTGATTTGAATTGAATTGAGTTCATATACAGTATGTATATAGCCTATACGCTACTGTACATTTCTTTTGATTCAAGTTGCTTGCTTAATAAGAAGAATGTTCAAGCACACAAATAATTTATTTTTGTGTTCAGATTTGGTTTGCTTCAATCAGACTGTAATATGCAGGCAGTGTCAGCTGATTTTGAAAGATCAAATGCTACACACAATGCAGTAAATTCACTTAAAGGGGCATTCCACTCATTTTCAACATTTTACTATGTCATTAATATACCTTAGAGCTGTTGTGTGGAAATAATAAAAAAGTCCCCCCCAGTCTGTGTTTCCTAGAACTGCAATTATGAAAAAAATCATTAACATGGTGAAACACATCTTGATGACATCATCAAGATGTGTTTCACCATGTTAATGATTTCTTTCAGACCTACAGTTCTAGGAAACACAGAATGGGGGGACTTTTTTTATTATTTCCACACAACAGTTCTAAGGTATATTAATGACATAGTAAAATGTTGAAAATGAGTGGAATGCCCCTTTAACAGCTTTCTGGCCTTGACAGCCCATTGATCCAAACAGAAACGTCCTGCATTAAACGACGTTAAACTCACTTTGCCACTCTTTATGCAGGTGCATATAGCCGCTCAGAATGATCAGAATGAAAAGCTCAGAATGATCAGAATGAAAAGCTCAGAATGATCAGAATGAAAAGCTCAGAATGATCAGAATGATCGCTCAGAATGATCAGAATGAAAAGCTCAGAATGATCAGAATGAAAAGCTCAGAATGATCTCCATCACTCACCTCTGACTGAGGGGGTCCTGATCAGACCCCGGCCCCCGATGTGAGCCTTGGTCCCTGGGAAGCGGAACTGACTGGGGATGGCCGCGTACGCCTGGGGAGCGTAGAACACTGGCGCACCCAGGTAGGCTGTCGTAGGATCATACACCTGCAGGGGAGGAGAGGAGAGGAGAGGGGAGGGGAGGGGAGAGGAGAGGAGAGGAGAGGAGAGGAGAGGAGAGGAGAGGAGAGGAGAGGAGAGGAGAGGAGAGGAGAGGAGAGGAGAGGAGAGGAGAGGAGTCAGTATTGGACATAATTTACATTAAGTAAAGTCATTAAGTAAGTAGGCTACCCTAGTTGGAATTAGTATTAGTCAATGCATTAAGACCTGAGGCAGATTATAAAATATCAAAATAATTAAACACTTTCAAGGTTTTTCCAAAAAAGTTCAAAATTAGCAGATGTACAAGCTGTGAGCTTGCATATCTGCTATTTTTGGAAAATCTCTGTTCTAAACTATAAGGTTCTAAATCCTATAATCCCACTTTTAATGGTTTGAAAAATATATATATATCTGATTTCCAAGCTCAACATGGTATATATGCATTAATGGGGTAGGTATCGGACCGGCACTTGTCCCAGGCTGTAGGCAGCGTAGTCGGTCTGCAGCAGAGAGGATGCACTGCGGCCCCCCGT
Organism: Electrona antarctica; assembly: GCF_951216825.1. Classification (NCBI taxonomy): domain Eukaryota; kingdom Metazoa; phylum Chordata; class Actinopteri; order Myctophiformes; family Myctophidae; genus Electrona; species Electrona antarctica. The sequence goes on along the minus strand of NC_136805.1, from coordinate 5,677,537 downwards.
CCCCCTGGTGTAGCGCACATAGCTGTCCTTATCCACTGGCTTGGCTAGAGTCACCTCTATAGGAGAACCATCTAAGACCTAGAGAGAGACACAGAGACACATAGCTGTCCTTATCCACTGGCTTGGCTAGAGTCACCTCTATAGAACCATCTAAGACCTAGAGAGAGAGACACAGAGACACATAGCTGTCCTTATCCACTGGCTTGGCTAGAGTCACCTCTATAGAACCATCTAAGACCTAGAGAGAGACACAGAGACACATAGCTGTCCTTATCCACTGGCTTGGCTAGAGTCACCTCTATAGAACCATCTAAGACCTAGAGAGAGAGACACAGAGACACATAGCTGTCCTTATCCACTGGCTTGGCTAGAGTCACCTCTATGGGAGAACCATCTAACACCTAGAGAGAGACACAGAGACACATAGCTGTCCTTATCCACTGGCTTGGCTAGAGTCACCTCTATGGGAGAACCATCTAACACCTAGAGAGAGACACAGAGACACATAGCTGTCCTTATCCACTGGCTTGGCTAGAGTCACCTCTATAGAACCATCTAAGACCTAGAGAGAGAGACACAGAGACACATAGCTGTCCTTATCCACTGGCTTGGCTAGAGTCACCTCTATAGAACCATCTAAGACCTAGAGAGAGACACAGAGACACATAGCTGTCCTTATCCACTGGCTTGGCTAGAGTCACCTCTATAGAACCATCTAAGACCTAGAGAGACAGAGAGAGACCGAGAGAGACCGAGAGAGAGAGACAGAGAGAGACAGAGAGAGAGAGAGACAGAGATAATTCTACAAAATGTCTTCTAAATCCTGACAGTTTTCTTCGCTCTGAAAGAATATATATTCAAAGATTTGCGCCATATTTTCACGATTTTTCAAAAATAGCAGATCTACAAGTTCATAGCGCGGCACCGAGTGTCACGCTATGAACTTGTAGGTCTGCTATTTTTGAAAAAGCTTGTAGATCTGCGGGAACACCAAAAGGGGTTCCCGCCCAAAATGGGTTAAAGAGTCCTTTATTGAGCACTGTGCCGGGTGATACAAGCCATTTATATAACCTCGACTAATAACTATACATGCCTAACTTAGGTGCGAGCACTGGGGAACAAGTTACAGTAAGACAGCCATCTTCCAAAAGTAAAGAGAGACACAGAGAGAGACACAGAGAGACATTTTCCTGGTTGGGGCCCCCAATTCATATTTGGCCATGGATCATATTTACAGTTAATCATGCTGTTTATTTATTGCTGAATCTGCATATTATTATGCCCCCCCGCACACACACACATGTCAGCCCCCGGACTAGTCTAGTTGAGTTCTGGCCTAAGTTCTGACCTTGCCGTTGAGGGCGTTCATGGCATTAACGGCGTCTTCCCTCTGAGAGAAATGGACGAAGGCATAGTCTCTGATCTTCTTCACTCTCTCCACAGCAGCTAGAGACACACACACACACACACACACGCACACGCACACACGCACGCACACACACACACACACACACACACACACACACACACACACACACACACACACACACACACACACACACACACACACACACACACACACACACACACACACACACACACACACACACACACACACACACACAAGGCAGCAGGCATTAGACAACCTGACAGCCACCAACCTGGCAACCCTGAATGAGCCAATCAGCTGCCAGTCTCTGGTGTGTGTGTGAGAGAGAGAGTCCTGTACTGTTAAAACAAAATCTACCCTAACGTCAGTAAAAAGTACATTAAAACAGTTTTTCCTTTCCAAAACAAACACAACGTACATTATGACAATATTTCACCCTTTGCATTGGTAAAATACTTTTTTCTTCCAAAAAAACTAAAAGATAAAATGACCCAAAATCCATGTTTAAGAGTATTCCACGATGGCTCAGTGGTTCTGGCAGTTGCTGATGGTGTGAGAGGACGCTGGTTCGAGACAAGTCAAGATTCGTGACCTCGGACCAAGGACTAAGGATCCAGAATAAATAAATCCAAATAAATCACTCTTTACCTTTTGGTCAAGTAAATGTACCATTGGAATGTATTTTGGCGGACATAATCCAAGATAATCCACTGTCAACTTGTAACAGTCAGCAGTGCCAGTTGGTGCCACAGGGTGGTGCACTGCTCCCTTTTGTTTTGCTTTGTGTAGAAGATCTGACGTCAATTCCACCTCTTGCTATAGATAGACATGACATGACATGATGTGTGTCAAACAATTGTCACACATGGATGGATGATTAGCCGTGTTTATTTATTTATTTCCGGGGGGAATGAATGAATGACTAACCCTGTAAAACCCGGATTAATTTCTACTTGCAAAAAAACGATTTCAACCTTACTACTCCTTTTTACTACTAGGACTTATCAGAGGAAATCATGTAAAATAAATTATATATATATTTTTTGCACATTTATAATAATTATTAAAATAATAATAATGAATTAATAATTTACATTTGGGGGACATCTTTCACAATAATAAGGATAAATCCAAATAAATCACACTTTACCTTTTAGTCAAAGGACTGAGATAAATCAAAAATAAATCACACTTTACCTTTTAGTCAACAAGTCAAAAGTCAAGACAAGGACTAAGGACTAAGGATAAATCAATCCCGGCCCCTCCATAGGGCCGGGGGTCCGCCGGGGGTCCGCGGAGGGGGTCCGCGGGGGTCCCCGGCCCTATCTCGGCCGTCCCTTGTCCGTTTCGGACGGGGGGAATCTCGTTCGAACCGGGCCGCCGTCCCGGACGCGCTCCCGGGGCTCTCGCGGTGGCAATAGTTGGAAATGACACGTCCACCAAGGGGAAACCTTGACCAGGCTATGGTGAGTATGCCAGTATGGCCACTATATGCGTGTACTATGTTGGCAGCAGTGCTCCGTTCACGTTTGTTTATTATATTAGTGCTGTCTGCCCCCCCCCCCACCTCTTGCTATAGACAGACATGACTTGACATGACATGACATGATGTGTGTCAAACAAGTCACACATGGATGGATGATTATCCTTGTTTATTTATTTATTTCCGGGGGGAATGAATGAATGAATGAATGAATGAATGAATGAATGAATGAATGAATGAATAAATAAATAAATAAATAAATAAATAAATAAATGGATGGATGGATGGATGGATGGATGGATGGATGGATGGATGGATGGAACATATTTCCGGGGGCATTTCTCTCCAGGTGAGGACAACGCCATCCAGTCAACCAACTATGGATGTCAGAAGATCAGGCATCATCTCGTATGTTGTACTACTACTACTACTACACACACACACACACACACACCTCACATTTTGCTTATGCAAATTAGTGGGCTGCGTCCCACCTGCTTTGTGGGTGTGGTTTCGACTACTTTGCGGGAGTGGCTTATGCAAATGAAGGGCGTGGTATGCAAATGAAGGGCGTGGTATGTAAATGAAGGGGAGTGGTATGCAAATGAAGGGCATGTTTCGGCTACTTTGTGGGATTGGCGTATGCAAATGAAGGGCGTGTTTCGGCTACTTTGTGTGATAGGCTTATGCAAATGAAGGGGCTTGGAATGCAAATGAAGGTGCGTGGTATGCAAATGAAGGGTCATGGTATGCAAATGAAGGGGAATGGTATGCAAATGAAGGGCATGTTTCGGCTACTTTGTGGGATTGGCGTATGCAAATGAAGGGCGTGTTTCGGCTACTTTGTGTGATAGGCTTATGCAAATGAAGGGGCTTGGAATGCAAATGAAGGTGCGTGGTATGCAAATGAAGGGTCATGGTATGCAAATGAAGGGGAATGGTATGCAAATGAAGGGCATGTTTCGGCTACTTTGTGGGATTGGCGTATGCAAATGAAGGGCGTGTTTCGGCTACTTTGTGTGATAGGCTTATGCAAATGAAGGGGCTTGGAATGCAAATGAAGGTGCGTGGTATGCAAATGAAGGGTCATGGTATGCAAATGAAGGGGAGTGGTATGCAAATGAAGGGGAGTGGTATGTAAATGAAGGTGTGTGGTATGCAAATGAAGGGGCATGGTTCCGGCTACTTTGTGGGATTAGTTTATGCAAATGAAGGTGCGTGGTATGCAAATTAAGGGGAGTGGTATGCAAATGAAGGGCGTGTTTCGGCTACTTTGTGGGAGCGGCTTATGCAAATGAAGGGGCGTAGTATGCAAATGAAGGGGAGTGGTATGCAAATGAAGGTGCGTGGTATGCAAATGAAGGGGCATGGTTCCGGCTACTTTGTGGGATTAGTTTATGCAAATGAAGGTGCGTGGTATGCAAATTAAGGGGAGTGGTATGCAAATGAAGGGCGTGTTTCGGCTACTTTGTGGGAGCGGCTTATGCAAATGAAGGGCGTAGTATGCAAATGAAGGGGAGTGGTATGCAAATGAAGGTGCGTGGTATGCAAATGAAGGGCGTGGTATGCAAATGAAGGGGCGTGGTATGCAAATGAAGGGGCGTGGTATGCAAATGAAGGTGCGTGGTATGCAAATGAAGGGGAGTGGTATGCAAATGAAGGGGAGTGGTATGCAAATGAAGGGGCATGGTTCCGGCTACTTTGTGGGATTAGTTTATGCAAATGAAGGTGCGTGGCATGCAAATGAAGGTACGTGGTATGCAAATGAAGGTGCGTGGCATGCAAATGAAGGTACGTGGTATGCAAATGAAGGTGCGTGATATGCAAATGAAGGGGCATGGTATGCAAATGAAGGTGCGTGGTATGCAAATGAAGGGCGTGGCGACACCCACTAATTTGCATAAGCGACACCCACTAATTTGCATAGCCCTCACCCACAAAGTAGCCGAAACAACGCCCTTCACATTTTCATAACCCACTCCCACAAAGTAGCGGGAACATACGTACATGTCCCCCACATGATGACGTACATGTTCCATTTGCGACGACGTACATGGTCCCTCCACGATGACGTACATGTTCCCGCCACGATGGCGTACATGTCCCCTTCACGATGACGTACATGTCCCCTTCACGATGACATACATGTTCCCTCCACGATGACGTACATGTTCCCGCCACGATGGCGTACATGTTCCATCTACGACGACGTGCATGTTCCCTCCACGATGATGTACATGTTCCCTCCACGATGACGTACATGTTTCCTCCACGATGACGTACATGTTCCCGTCATGATGACGTGCATGTTCCCTACATGATGACGTACATGTTTCCTCCACGATGACGTACATGTTTCCTCCACGATGACGTACATGTCCCCTCCACGATGACGTACATGTTCCCTTCACGATGGCGTACATGTTTCCTCCACGATGGCGTACATGTTCCCTCCACGATGACGTACATGTTCCCGCCACGATGGTGTACATGTCCCCTTCACGATAACGTACATGTCCCCTTCACGATGACGTACATGTTCCCTCCACGATGACGTGCATGTTCCCTTCACGATGACGTACATGTTCCCTTCACGATAACGTACATGTCCCCTTCACGATGACGTACATGTTCCCTACGTGATGATGTACATGTTCCATTCACGATGACGTACATGTTTCCTCTACGATGACGCACATGCTCCCTCCACGATGACGTACATGTTTCCTCCACGATGACGTACATGCTCCCTCCACGATGACGTACATGTTTCATCCACAATGACGTACATGCTCCCTCCACGATGACGTACATGTTTCCTCCACGATGACGTACATGCTCCCTCCACGATGGCGTACATGGTTCCTCCACGGTGACGTACATGTTCCCTCCACGATGACGTACATGTTTCCTCCACGATGGCGTACATGTTCCCTCCATGATGACGTACATGTCCCCTCCACGATGGCGTACATGTCCCCTTCACGATGACGTACATGTTCCCTACATGATGGCGTACATGTTCAATTTACGACGACGCGCATGTTCCCTCCACGATGACGTACATGTTCCCTCCACGATGACGTACATGTTCCCTCCACGATGACGTACATGTTCCCTCCACGATGGCGTAAATGTTCCATCTACGACGACGTGCATGTTCCCTCCACGATGACGTGCATGTTCCCTCCACGATGACGTACATGTTCCCTCCACGATGACGTACATATTCCCTCCACGATGACGTACATGTTCCCTCCACGATGACGTACATGTTCCCTCCACGATGACGTACATATTCCCTCCACGATGACGTACATGTTCCCTCCACGATGACGTACATGTTACCTCCACGATGACGTACACGATGACGTACATGTTACCTCCACGATGACGTACATGATGACGTACATGTTCCCTCCACGATGTACGTCATCATTTGCATACCACTCCCCTTCATTTGCATACCACGCACCTTAATTTGCATGCCACGCCCCTTCATTTGCATACCACGCACCTTCATTTGCATGCCACGCCCCTTCATTTGCATAAACCAATCCCCTTAATTTGCATGCCACGCCCCTTCATTTGCATACCACTCCCCTTCATTTGCATGCCACGTCCCTTCATTTGCATACCACGCACCTTCATTTGCATGCCACGCCCCTTCATTTGCATAAACCAATCCCCTTCATTTGCATACCACTCCCCTTAATTTGCATACACGCACCTTCATTTGCATAAACTAATCCCACAAAGTAGCCGAAACACACCCTTCATTTGCATAGCACTCCCCTTCATTTGCATACCATGCCCCTTCATTTGCATACCAAGCCCCTTCATTTGCATACCACTCCCCTGCATTTGCATACCATGCCCCTTCATTTGCATACCACTCCCCTTAATTTGCATACTACGCCCCTTCATTTGCATACCACGCACCTTCATTTGCATAAACTAATCCCACAAAGTAGCCGGAACCATGCCCCTTCATTTGCCTACCACTCCCCTTCATTTGCATACCACGCCCCTTCATTTGCATACTACGCCCCTTCATTTGCATAAGCCGATCCCACAAAGTAGCCGAAACACGCCCTTCATTTGCATACCACTCCCCTTCATTTGCATACCATGCCCCTTCATTTGCATACCATGCCCCTTCATTTGCATACCACTCCCCTGCATTTGCATACCATGCCCCTTCATTTGCATACCACTCCCCTTCATTTGCATACCACCCACCTTCATTTGCATAAACTAATCCCACAAAGTAGCCGGAACCATGCCCCTTCATTTGCATAAACCGCTCCAACAATGTAGGCGGGCGACACCCACTCATTTGCATAATGACCAACTAATTTGCATAGCCCACACCCACAAAGTAGCAGGAACCACACCCTTAATTTGCATAAACCACTCCCACAAAGTAGGCGGGGTGACACCCACTAATTTACATAAGTGACACCCACTAATTTGCATATACCACACCCACAAAGTACCTGAAACCACGCCCATCAAATTTGCATAACCCACACCCACAAAGTAGCCGGAACCACGCCCTTCATTAGCATAAACTGCTCCCACAAAGTAAGTTAGCGAGAAAAGTCGCGAAATTCGACAGAACAAATCCGAGACCATCACCGCAACCGGGTCGCGGCCCCGATCGCAGCCGTATAGGGTTTGGGCCAAACGGACATACGGTCGCGACAGTAGCCCTGCACGAAAGCCTCGAAATTTGCGACTTTGACGCGAAAGTCGCAGAACAAATCCGAGACCATCACCGCGGCCGGGTCGCGGCCCCGATCGCAGCCGTATAGGTTTCGGGCCAAACGGACATACGGCCGCGGCGGTAGCCTTGAACGAACGCCTACAAATTGCCGACTTTGACGCGCTACAACGCGCCAACGATAAAACATCACGGTCCGACGTTCGGATATGTCGGAGAGCCAGCCGAGACGAACGGTTAGGTGTCTCGGACGTACGCCTCCGACAGTCGTACAAAACGTCCTTCACTTTGGCTCTGTGCATGCAGACACGTCATAGACCCATAGACTCTAACAGCGTCCTGGCTGAAAAAGTGAAACGAGACCGTGCCTCTTAGAAAGGTCGCCCGAGGACGTTCTATAGATCCATGCGTGCGTCTCCGGGAGCTCTATAACATATCCGAAAATCATCCCGGAAGGCCTCACCGTCGTGGCGTTCCAGTGAAGCAAAGTTTGACGTTCACGCGCGCCTACGACGACGATCGTAAGTCTGTTCGGGATGGGCCGAACACCTCTGCGATCGCGGCGACGAGCCGATCTTCGTGATGGTCTGAGTTTTTTTCTGCGACCTCGGGAACCTCAAATCTGACCCGAGGCCTAGCATTGCAGTGTAGTTCCCTTTATCGGACGCTTGTAAGAGTCCCACAAAATCGAGACCAACGCCATTTTATTCGCCATGGCCTGAATATGGATATTCGGGGGTGTTACATATTTAAAAAAATATCTATCACTTAATTGTTAAGGCATTTGGCCCAAAGGTCACCGTGGCAGTCTTTCGGCTGACCTTTGACCTTTGCAAACGTCGTGGAAATTCGAGACCGGTTCCATTGGATTCGACATGTCCTGAATATGGATATTGGAGGTTCTTACATATTTTTAAAAATATATATCACCCCGTTTTTTTAAGAATTTGGCCCAAAGGGTCACCGTTGCAGTCTTTTTGCTGACCATTGACCTTTGCAAACGTCCTGGAAAGTCGAGACCGTCCCCATTGAATTTGGGACGCTCTAAATATGAATAAAATGTCTCGTTTGCGAAGAATAGGGTTAGGGAACATATTTTAAAGGTGTGTTTTGTCTGTTTTCACTTCTGTGGAGAGAGGGGAGAGAGGAGGCAGTCTTTTTGCTGACCATTGACCTTTGCAAACGGCGTGGAGAGCCCAGACCGACGCCATTGGATTCTGCATTTTCTAAATATGAATAAAATGTCTAGTTTGTGAAGAATAACATTAATGAACATGTTGTGTTTTGTGTTTTGTCTGTTCATTCAAAAAGAGAGGAGAGGAGAGGAGGGGAGAGGCATATGCCTTCATACATGTGGATGGGCTGTGGCGCTGTTCTGAATTCCACTGGCAGATGACGGTCTTTTCTTTGATTCGTTTCTCTGACTTCCTATGTAAGTGCTGCTATTAAAATGCTTACTTTAAAAAGACTAAAATAGCTAAAATACAACAATTCATGGTCATAAGTTCATAAAGCATAATTCATAATAATGTCATGATACAATAATAAATATGTGGTTCATAATTGATTTCATATGAGGTTAAAAATGTAAACATTTTGTGATGATAACTTTCTGAGGCAGAACCAAGTTCCCTGTCTGTCAGTAGCAACACTGGACCATGATTGATTGACTGATTGATGCATGATTGCCTGGCATTGCACACAGGTGGTACAAACATTTCTCTCACTCATTCAGACTCTGGTCTGCACAAGGAAGCACACTCGCAGCAGAGTAGTGTGTTTGAACTGTTTAAAGTTATTAAACACGGTCAAAAGGACATTCAAAGGACTGTATGAAACTCAAGAAGCATCAAGAACCTCTTTACACAACAAGCGGCCAACGAGGTATTATTATTTGAGAGTTATCTTTGTTGTGTTGTATTGTGGTGTTTTGACGGACACGTCCTGCGTCTACTACATCCTGTAAGTTCACTTAAGAAATAAAAGTATTGTTACAAGCAGCTTTTATTTTGAAGAGGAAGAGGAAGTTGTTTCGGTTGTAGCCAGCTGCCATGACAGTGCCGGTAGTGGAATAATAACAACATGCTTTAAGCCCAAAAAAACGCATGCGTCTTTGACTTAAACAATGTAGGCTAAACACTTTGGAATTACGTTAAACATGGTAGATCCTCCGTGGCTGCGTCATTAGGTGAGTACTAGTTTAATGAATTGTTTAAGTTTCATAGTAACATTCATCATCAACAGGCTGTTGTTGATGCCCCCCTAGCCATGGTTCACATGACGCTCGTACTTCACGAGCATGACAGTCATGTTTCAGGGCTAATGCCCCCCCAAAATAACAGGTTACAGGATTCTCATTCTGTTACTGTCACTGGATGGCCGCCGTGCCATTTCTTATAAACTATGTAGTTCATACGTGGGTCCACGGTGGTGGTGGTGTTCATGCGCCGCGGTGTGCGCCGTGGAGAGGGCATTATGCGCGCTGCTGGCTGGTTGGAGCGCAGCGCAACAGCCTTTCTGTCCAGTCCTACGTGTATAGGCTGGCGATTGTGGTGAATTATATTCGTTAATCAAGAGAGAGCTGTAAAGGGGATATTGTCTATGGTCAGTTCATGGTGTGTATCATTCTCGTTTTTAACCATAGAGTTAATTAGGGCCGTAATAATGCGGCGCAATGGTGGTAGGCAGTAGCCTAATACAATGTAAACAACTTGCGCAAGCATTAAAAATGGGTTTTAATTGTCGGATAACGGAAAATAATCTAACCTTTTACTTTTCTCAGAAGGTAATTTGTAACGGTAAGGGATTATTTTTATGGGCAGTAATCCAGTAGCCTAACGACGTTACTTTCTAAAGTAACGATGCCCAACACTGTTTATAAGACAACGTTTTATTTTTATATTGAGTGGTGGTGTGATTTGCATGTTATGTAATGAGTCCGAGTTTGTATTGTGCTAAACCAGTCACCAGAATACAGTAATGTTTATTATTGATCTAAAAACGGACTAAATGAGTGATATGGTATAAGTACTGTAGCATGGATAAGAAGCTAACTATGCTAATCGGAATTAGCATTAAGCTAACTGCATCCACTATAATGTTACACATTATATTAATGTGCTCTGTGTGTTCAGCCATGGCCAGGACGTCGAGGCACGACCGAGAGATGGCGCTGGACGCCAAGAGACGTCTGTGTGTGAGTTCAGATCCCGTGGAGAGGCTGAGGCTGCAGTGCCTGGCCCGAGGGTCGTCTGGCATCAATGGCCTGGGCAGGTGAGTGTGTGCGCGTGTGTGTGCGCGTGTGTGTGCGCGCGTGCCTCCCTCAGGCACAGCAGAGGCGTACATACAGACAGTTGGACTGTGAGGTGACGTGGCAGCCCTCCTCCTCCTCCTCGCCATCACCCAGGAAGCCTTGGAGGTGTCGGCCGGTGTTGCTGGGCTCTATAACATATCCGAGAATCAGACCGGAAGGCCTTACCGTTGTGGCGTTCTACAGAAGCAAAGGTTTTAAATAGCAGATCTACAAGCTCGGTAGCGCGCCACTCTGTGTAGTGGAACGTTCGCGCCCGCCATGTCGACTAGAAAGGTCGCCCGAGGACTAGGGTTGGGATTCGTTAGGATTTTAACGGATCCGGATCCTTCCCGGATCCCTCTTAACGGTTCCGGTTCCTAACGGTTCCCTTAACGGATCCTAATATTATTTTTTACCACTTTTTTTCTGACATAGATTATGCTTATATTATAACTAACCTAACCAAGTACATAATTAACACAAATTCATTAATTCAATTATTGAAAATGCACTTTACAATTATGAGGTGGCACTATTATTTAAACTTCACCACCACCAGCAGCTAGCCACCACAACAATATCATTGTTGCAATTTGTACTGTATATTGCAATTTGTACTGTATATTAAATATACAGTACACATTGCAATAATGATGTTGTGGTGACAAATGTTGTCTTTAATGTTCAGATTAATTTAATATGAAGGACCCCTTACCCTAATGGAAACAAGCCATAGTGCTTTCTTGGATTATAAAATCCTCTTAGCAGACCTTGTATTGAACTGTACTGTCCTGTGCTTTTTTCTGCAAACTGTTTATAAAGTAATCAATCTATATGCACCTAAACGCTGGGCTCTCAACAGTCACGCGATTAATTTAGAGCCAGATCAAAAGCAGTTGAGTTGCTTATAAGTTGTACAAAATTAGTGCAGACAAATTGATTTGGCTCTATAGTTAACGTGATTCATAAAATATCAGACAGAAAGACGTCGAGTCATTGGCGTTCACCATTAACAACAGTTGTACAATACGCCGCGGCCTAATGAAAAGCTGTGTAGACGTTAGTAGTTTTTATTTTCTATTACGTTACTAGCCTGGGGAAAGTGAACCAGCCTTGCATCAGATCGTCCCCCGCCGGCTGTGGTGGAGCTGCGGGGAGAGCGGGCACGGCTTTCCGCATGGCTCACAAACGCGATGTGCCTAGATTATTCTCGTTAGTTGTGGACTCGTGTAGGCATATTGATTTTGAGATGTTTCCTCAATGTGGACGTGGTACAAGTTGCAACAACCTTTGCAGAGGGAACTATAGCATCGCATTTATTGCACTTTGCGTGCTCACTGCTCAGCCTCAGTCATTTCCCTCTCTGTTAACCACACTTTGGAGATCTGTGCGACATACTGTCCCAGTGTCCCACTCGCTCCGCGGCGGTCGCTGAATGCACAGAACAGTGGCCGTATCCTCCCCGACCCCACTCACTCTGTAGGTGGGGTGACGTCACCCCAGGCTCTGCTTGCATGCATGCACAGACACAGCGGAGCTAAATGCCGACTGATGAGATCCGTTTGGGGAACCGTTAGTAAAAAAACGATGGAACCGGCTCCGGATCCGCAATGTCGGAACCGGGTCTGAAATGGACCCGGTTCCGAATCCCAACCCTACCGAGGACGTACTACAGTTCCACGCGTGCGTCTCGGGGAGCTCTATAACGTATCCGAAAATCAGACCGGAAGGCCTTACCGTTGTGGCGTTCTACAGAAGCAAATGTTTTAAATAGCAGATCTACAAGCTCGGTAGCGCGCCACTCTGTGTAGTGGAACGTTCGCGCCCGCCATGTCGACTAGAAAGGTCGCCCGAGGACGTACTACAGTTCCACGCGTGCGTCTCGGGGAGCTCTATAACGTATCCGAAGATCAGACCGGAAGGCCTTACCGTTGTGGCGTTCTACAGAAGCAAAGGTTTTAAATAGCAGATCTACAAGCTCGTAGCGCGCCACTCTGTGTAGTGGAACGTTCGCGCGCGCCATGTCGACTAGAAAGGTCGCCCGAGGACGTACTACAGTTCCACGCGTGCGTCTCTGGGAGCTCTATAACATATCCATTAATCAGACCGGAAGGAGAAATACAAACAGAGTAACAAATACAAAAAACTTAATCACACACAACAACAACAACAGACAAATTCAAATCAAGACAACCAAAGAACATTCAAAACAAAATAAAAACAACCATTTTAACCGTATAACTAATACCAGTAAGACGTTCTGAGGGCGAGAAGTGCACACATCCGCCTGGGTGACGGCAGACTGCTGGGCGAGTGCTGGTGGCGGGTCAGATCAACATATGGAATGAATTCTGTACTGGCCATATATGTCTTGAGTGTACAGGGTTTGATGAGGTCAGATCAACATATGGAATGAATTCTGTACTGGCCATATATGTCTTGAGTGTACAGGGTTTGATGAGGTCAGATCAACATATGGAATGAATTCTGTACTGGCCATATATGTCTTGAGTGTACAGGGTTTGATGAGGTCAGATCAACATATGGAATGAATTCTGTACTGGCCATATATGTCTTGAGTGTACAGGGTTTGATGAGGTCAGATCAACATATGGAATGAATTCTGTACTGGCCATATATGTCTTGAGTGTACAGGGTTTGATGAGGTCAGATCAACATATGGAATGAATTCTGTACTGGCCATATATGTCTTGAGTGTACAGGGTTTGATGAGGTCAGATCAACATATGGAATGTCAGAAGAACAGGTCAGCTCCATATACGGAGATCTAAGGGTGGCAGTGTCCTGAGTGAACTAAGTGTTGGTATGGAATTACAATCCCTCTCTCTCTCTCTCTCTTTCTCTCTTTCTCTCTTTCTCTCTTTCTCTCTTTCTCTCTTTCTCTCTCTCTCTCTCTCTCTCTAGGTTCCATTGGCTGAAAGGTTCAGACAGACAGAGTAACGTCACGGTGGAGTGGTCCATTCCTCCATCCTGTACGCCAGGCTCCTACAGGATACAACACTTTGGACACTACAAACGCATGAACATCTTCCTGCCTGTGATCACAGCCTACCAGGGCACCTCGGACGTGTTCCGCGTCACGCGCAACTACTACTATTAGCTAAGTACAACCAGTAATTAGCTATAAGTACAACTCCCCACGTTTATCTGAGTACAAGTAGGCTATATTATTAGCACAAGTACAACTATATACTGCGGACAAACTGGACAAACTGTATTATTTGACCCGCTGTTCCAAGAACCAAAGTGGGTCCTTTTTCAATTAACATTGCATTTCTGAAAAAGTAATAAACTCTTACGTATGCACGCACGCACGCACGCGCGCACACGCACACGTGCACGCACACGTGCACACACACGCGCGCGCACGTGCAAACACTGCTAATATTGGTATTAAAACTTGATACTACAAACAACACGTATCAAACACAGCCTACTTCATACGCAGTGCAGTGTAGTGGTATAATTAGTATGGCAACGCAAGGCTAGTACATCAAATGATGATGGTTTCCTGTTTATAAATTGATTTTGTTAACTGTGTAAAGTAGATGTCTTTAAAGCTCTTTCCTGTCTCGCCTGTCCATTATGTTTCCAATCCTTTTCTTGTACTCCTTAAAATAGGGTATATGCACACAGAACAACTCTTCCTACTTCTGGGTCCCTTCCCTACTTCCTTCACAGGTGTTACCGCTGATACTAATGAAGGCTCTGTTCCATTCTGGTCCAACAGAGTCAGGGTGCTGCTATAGAGCGTCGCAGTCCCGCCTCCTACCCTGGACCAGGAAATGAAACCCAATGCATTATTCTCATAGACATTTCTTAAAGTATTTATTTAAAGACGGTTACGCCGCGGACAAAGCCAACTCGAGGCGTGACAACTCATGACAACACAAAGAATATTTTGGACCAAACAAATAATTAGAAAGAAGAAAAAAACGGCAGGTTACACTTTTCTTGTTGTTTTTCTTCTTTGTAATTATTTGTTTGGTCCAAAATATTGTTTGTGTTGTCATGAGTTGTCACGACTCGAGTTGGCTTTGTCCGCGGCGTAACCGTCTTTAAATAAATACTTTAAGAAATGTCTATGAGAATAATGCATTGGGTTTCATTTCCTGGTCCAGGGTAGGAGGCGGGACTGCGACGCTCTATTGTGCATGTTGGCTCACTGGAAACACTCTGCTACCCCAGTGTGTCTCAAAGTGTCCTTGAGTGGGTTCCAAATGACCCGTATGGTCGTGTAACTCTCTGAATTATGGGGGTCCTAGAAATAAAATAAAAGTTTGAGAACCACTAAACAGTAAATGGAACAGGGCCTTAGTAAACAACTGTTGTGCATATAGGCTATACCCATACAATTGTAATGACACTGATCTAGGATCTGATCCATGTACTCCTTACTATTGGTTGAATGTAATTACTGACAACCTCAGAGAATGGCAAAATGTTTAATACATGTTATGGCTACAGCTGTGTAGTGTATAGACAATAGCCTATTCCGTAACATTTGTACACTGTTATGGTCCTTTTAAATCAAATCTAATAATTGTCAAACATAATATTTGTAACATAATGCTTTATGTTAAAAATAATAATGTGTTAATAATCTTCCCATAATGTAAATATAATCCTTAATTATGTATTCTATAAACTACTTAATGTATAATTTAATCAAATCTTTAGTCATACGTTTCTCATCTATAACGGTATACAACAGTCTAAAATCATATACTACAGAACGAAACTACAGATGTATTATTGTTTCTTTCTACGTACGTACATCCATACATACATCTTCAACCACTTATCCGTAGTCGGGTCGTGGGGGCAACAGTTCCACCAGAGAGCTCAATCCAGACTTCCCTCTCCAGAGCAACATAAGTGACTTCCTCCTGGGGGATCCCGAGACGTTCCAAGGCCAGTGAGTCGATGTGTTTCCTCCAACTGCGCCTTGGTCTGCCCCGGGGGTCTCCTCCCAGTGTGACGTGCCTCGAGGACCTCCCTACAGGGAGACGCCCGAGAGGCATCCTAACCAGATGCCCTGAACCACCTAAACTGGCTCCTTTCCAGCCAGGCGAAGAAGCAGCGACTCTACTCCGAGTCTCTCTCTCGCGTGACTGAACTTCTCACCCTATCTCTAAGGGAGATAAGTACTTTATAAGTACATGTCATACATAATCTGAGTTGTATAAATAATGATTATAAAATGATTCCATGGACACACTGTGTATGTTTCCAAAAAGTCATTGTTTTATTCATGTCATTGAGGGTGATTATGGATCAGGTGCATTGAGCTCTCCAATGTAAAAAACTTCCTCCACATTCTGGAGTTGAAAACAAACAATTAGTGTTCAATTTAAACCCACATACCTTTTATTTATTTTACAATGCTGCAGTTTCAGAGTCAATTATTCAAGTGAATTTCCCAACCCCCGCAAAAAAAAAGAAAAAAAGAAAAGAATGCAAAATAACTATACAAACAGTTTCCTGGAACTGTTTACTTTTTTATTATTATTACTTTATGGTATAAAAATACGTTCTAAGTGCTACACACACTTTTAATACTGACTCTTGGAACTGTGGTCCTCTGCTACTAGAATATTATGTGGACCCAAAGATATGGACTGGTTTTCATTCTAGCCGTCTAATTTAAAGGCATGGTTTGTAACTTTGCCCTGTGTTTCACCCCCAAAAAACGTCCCCGTCTACCAAAACAAAACAAAACCAAAATACAGAGTGTGCGCTTCTGCATGGTAAACAGCACCACACCCCAATGGCTGATGACTGCTGGCTGGTATGTTAAAGGAAATTATGGGTAAAAAAAAAACATGTAGTTATTTTTTGTTATGTAAACACATGGGCAAAGTTACATACTGTACTATGAAGTTACTACTGTACGCCTCTAATTTCAAACCTGAGTTTACAGAACCAATTAACTGGATGAGACTCCCCCATGCAGGACCGGAGCTGACAAACACCCTGGGATTATAATTATTGGTTTTAGTGTCCTTCATCTAACCTGGGAGGTACTTAACACATTTTGTGCCCAAAACGTCTGTGGACGTCCTGGGTATTACCGCACGTGCATAGCCCAAGACGTCTGTGGACGTCTTTAAAAAAAATATATATATATATATATATATATATTTTGTTAACACGTGGTGCCAAAGTTTGTGTTTTCGCCATTGAGAATGCATTTGGCGTTTAAATTAAATAACTCAGAAACTATAAAACATTTCAAAGTAAAAAGTTCCAGCATGTGTCTCCACAGTCAGCTGAATTATAAAAAATGTGAATGGATTTTCTAGGTGAAAGTGATTTTGGGCATTATGGCGTGGGCTCTCAATGTGTTAATGTGTGCTACTTTTCTCTGAGCCGTTTCTCATGGGTCTGACAAGTAAAACAGCAGCACCGTTGGGCTTTAATTGGCAGTGTCTGATCTGAAAGTTCATTCATCTTTCTGGATTTCGTTGCTAATAAATAACGCCCGCCAACTCGTCAATATTAGCTTTTTGACACGTTGAGTTTACGGTGGTGAAGTGAGACCACGTCAGAGATTCAACATTGTCTCTGGACTGAGACATCCAATGGATTGTTCAGCAGATCTAGTACAAACTCACAGTGAGTTTGTAGATCGGCAAATGGTTGGCTTTCAGCATTCTTTAATCGTTTGCCCGCCAGGAACATAGGAATATTAACACGTAGAATCTTGTAGCCTGCCACAAACGGAAAAGCCGTTTTAACAGCGATGTATTCATTAATGCATGTTTTAATACGATCGTATCTAAATCTACCGTCCGTTAGCTTTGTTATGCTTCTGACCCAATGGGCGCGGCCATTTTGAAAATGCGCGCGCATCCACTTACATTGCTGGCTCTGTTTTCAGACGGCTTTATCTCACAGAAGCGACATTGCAGGGGTCGCTTTGTCCCAGACAAGCGTTTTCAACGGCCTGTAGCAGGCGCTGTGATACTCGCGGTCCACTTTTTCCACCACCGACCGAGAGAACAAGCACCAGCTTCGTCAACACACACGGAATGGTTTCATAGTAAAATGCGATTACGGATATTTGGCTCTTCAAAGTAAGTGTCACGCGCGATAAAACCCTGGCAGGACGCGACGGAGGGATTAAATAATGGTAGCGGTAAATGGGTTTTAAGTATGAATTTGGCTTTATAGGCACACTTTTCAAGACTCAACACAGCTTAGTGTGCCCTCTGTTTTCTGGCTTTCATCACATTATTTCCTGAACATCAACAAAAATGGTTTTATCCTCAGTGGAACAATATGACTCACCATTGCATCTACAGTCTACTGTTGCATATCATAAGGCACATGTACTATAAGTACAGAAGAAAAAAAGAATGAATACATTGGCCCATGGTGACTCAAAGAAGGGATTAGAAACTACAAATGTGAAGTTTATGAAAACTACGTATTCCAGGGAGCATCAGTACCATTAAAAATAGTACACAAGACAAGAAAGGTCTAATCTTCTCACACGTGTATAAAACTATATGGTTGGGGCCACAACATGGACAAAAACAGCTTATACTAAAACCATAAACCAACTATAGAATGAAACGTTTTATAGCAAATGTTTTAACTATAGAAAACAAAACGTACTGTGCAACTGCAATCTCCCTTAGTACCAAATAAAAAAAAGAAATAAAATGTAAAAAAAAAAACAAGACTTATTAAACAATCATCAACCACCATTTGAATCTGATTGGTTCTATACCACAACAGTCTACAGCCCTTAGCCAATCAAAGGCTATTTCTATTTGCTTACTCAACCAATAAGCCAACCAATTATTATTAGAAATCAAGGTCTGTTTCAGATCAAATATACGTTGAATAAAATAGAATATAGAAAACCTGCATGCAGGGTAAAAGAGAAAGAGATGGCGGGATATTAAAATGAAAAGATGGAAAGACAGGGGAATAAAAAATACATCAAAGAGAGGTGGATCATTTGTTTATCAGCAGCTTTTAGAACCTTATATCTGATGTTCTTTATTATGAATAAATAACCCCTTGAGATACAGTGTCTCGTTTTCCAGAGGGTCCTAGAATAATAATGTCATCGTTGTTTCAAAATGTCTAAACTTCAAACGTTTTATCGATTAACTTCATTAACGACTGTTAACCAAGCCCTGTTGTATATTTCCGTGTGCAATATGTGTCACGCTACAATCTCACAACTTGTGAGCTTTTTGTCCGCGTTTGAACAATTTCACTTAAAATCACAAGGACACAAGGTTGTTAAAATGTTGTTTTTTTTAGCTCAATATTGTCATATCCAAAGCCAATAGTGTATTTAAAAGCAAGGACCCCATGGTCCATGAGCAGGATTTAGCATCCATTCACAGTAGTAAAAACCTCCACCCATAGAAAGATATACATCACCATTTCTGTATGAACATTTGAACACCACGTTAAAATGGCAAATTACATGAAATTCACAATCTGAGTTTCTCAATGGGTGTCTCACTCACGTTCCCACAATACGTTGAGAAAAGTAAGTCTCATACGGCTGGACCTTTAACTGTCGGAAATGGTATAAAAAAAACGCACTCGTGTGACGTGAGGGGCGCCTGGTAATGTTTGATTAAAGTGCTCCCAAACAAACATTAAAAGTCTATAGACTTGGCCATGCCATATATGGCGTAAAAGTGCTCTAAACAAACATTTAAAAAGTCCATAGACTTGGCTCAGACATGGCTGTCAATACGACATGATTTCAAAAGCCAGAAAACATTACGTTAAATAGCTGATATACAAGCGATGTGATGCGTTGCATGGTTGTAGAAATGTCCCTATAGATCTTGCACCAGCCCTTATCTCTTATCCCTAAACTTATTTGCCTTTTTTTTTACTATTTTAAAACATTTTAAAATAGTACAAATAGCTGATCTACAAGCTCACAACGTTTCGATGTAGATTGGCTAGTTGAACTACTTTTGAAATGTTTTAAACTAGTAATAAATGGCAAAGAAGATTTGGGAATAAGGGGTTAGGTGGCGTGAGATAGAGCCCCTGCTATTTTAGCTTTTTTTTTTTTAAACAATTTTTTTAGAAGATTTTGAAAAAGGAATTAAAAATTGTGAATATTTTAGATGTTTTTTTTTTCATGTTTACTTATAAACACTGTGGTTGAAAGTGGTTAAACTTCATATTGTAGATCTGGAAAGACTTTTCTTTTTCTTCTTGGCAACAGAAGGCCGACATCCAGAATACATTCGTCGCGGATGTCGTTCCTGCCACTCGTCCGTCCGTCCGTCCGTCCGTCCATCCGTCCGTCCGTCCGTCCCCCGCTCTCTAGAACACCCCGTAGCTGTCAGCGAGGCGCGTGGCCACGGCGAAGGCGGGGTAGCCCTCGTAGGTGGCGTAGGCGGTCAGGTCCTGTTTGAGCTGAGACCCCACGGAGCTCGGAGGGCTGGTCAGGGTGTAGCCTGCACAGAAAGGACAGGACATGTGGTCAAAACCGCACACGCACGCACACACACACGCACGCACGCGCGCGAACGCTCACATGCACGTGCAGCCACACGGACAACTTGCACTGATACACACACACACACACCACGCACATGCATGCCCAAGCGCTCACATACAGTACTCCAAAAATCCCATAATAAAGAGTTAGTAGTTGTGGTGCACCTTGCAGGGTGCTAGACGTAGTTAGTAGTTGTGGTGTACCTTGCGGGGTGCTAGACGTAGTTAGTAGTTGTGGTGCACCTTGCGGGGTGCTAGACGTAGTTAGTAGTTGTGGTGCACCTTGCGGGGTGCTAGACGTAGTTAGTAGTTGTGGTGCACCTTGCGGGGTGCTAGACGTAGTTAGTAGTTGTGGTGCACCTTGCGGGGTGCTAGACAAGGTGCACCTTGCGGGGTGCTAGACGAGGTGCACCTTGCGGGGTGCTGGACGAGCGAGTGGTACAGCTTTCTGCTTTCTTTTCTTTCTTTATTTTTTGGAGATGTGGCTTATAGAGTAATGTCTTGCAGAAAACAGCGAGTTGAGAAAACAGGCTTGAAAGGTTCACTTTTGTGGTCTCTAACATTACACCTAGCTACATGTTTAAGCATTTATTTCATATTTACATTGAATACGATTTCAACTCTGATATTTATTTCAGACATGCTCTAGTATGGATAAAATATAAATATAGAGAGATGACTTCCGCACATCCGGCAGGCAATTTGGAGCAGGTGCGATCATGGTGACGAGGCATACAACGTAGGAGAAAGAAGGGACACCCGCCCAACCTAGCATCATGGTGACGAGGCGTACAACGTAGGAGAAAGAAGGGACACCCGCCCAACCTAGCAAGTGGCGGTGTGCGGGTGTCCCTTGGATAAAATATAAATAAATTCAGTTTTTCTCCTCTGGTGAAAAGCTGGAGGTTGCACGATGGCAGGCTCTCAGATCTGGTCACGGTCTAGGGCTCCATTGAATGGTCCAGGGACTCTTTTAGGAACCATTATTTGAGAGAGTTAGTTGTTACTTTGGGGACCTTCACATACCTTGGTAAGCCACTGAGGTCACAGCAGCAGAAGCAGCGGCGGCCGCGGCGGCAGCAGCCTCGTTGGCGCCCTCTGCCTGCAGACCCAGGGTCTGCAGCGTGTGCTCTGCGGAATGGAGCTTAGCCTCGTCCACTGCGGTGCACAGCTTGGCTGGGGTGAACGGATGGCTGCGGGAATGTTTTTTTGAAGATGTTATAATAATTAAAAATCAAATGGCAACCCACAAATGTGTCCGGACCCAGTGTTTGTGAAACTATTGTGGTGTTATTATTGTTAGACGGTAGACCTACACGTTGGGGTACTGCGTGGCCAGGGCGGGGATGGTGACTTTGTAGAGGAACAGCTGCCTCTGGTCAGGACCGATGGCCGAGTGGAGCTGGTACACAGGCTGACCCCAGTTGTTCTTCTGACACACCTCCTCTAGAACCTAGAGAGGGAGAGGGAGAGGGAGAGGGAGAGGGAGAGCGGGAGGGAGAGGGAGAGGGAGAGGGAGGGGGAGGGGGAGAGGAGAGGGAGGGGGAGGGGGAGGGGGAGGGAGAGAGAGAGGGAGAGGGAGAGGGAGAGGGAGAGGGGGAGGGGGAGGGAGGGAGCGATGAGTGACTAGTTCGGTCTACTACCGTCGTCAATAGGGTTGTCCCGATCACGTCATTTCCAAGTGATCGGATCTGGAGCAACATCCCTATATCATCAATATTATATCCATATCATGATATATAGACAGGATATTGTCTGTGATGTTGGACAAACTAAACTAAACTACTGGGAGCTTAAGAACGGTGCATGTGCGGACTTCCTACCTTCTTTCTGTATGTATATATTTTTGTCAACATTTTTGAGATGTGCGTGCTTCCCCGTTTGGATGTTCTCTCATAAGTGTTCTATAAAAATATGAATATCGGATCGGGGAAAAAATCTGTATCAACTCAAAATCAAATGATCGAAATCGGATCGGGAGCAAAAAAAAACGTGCATGCGTCCTACCCAGTGTTGATTTCATCGACTAAAACCAAGACGAAAAATGTTCGTCGACTACCTTTTTTCACAAAACTAAATGGAAACTAAATGAAAACTAAACTATGATGACTAAAACTAAGACGAAAAATGTTCGTCGACTACCTTTTTTCACTGACGAAAACTAAATGAAAACTAAACTATGATGACTAAAACTAAGACTAAATGTATTGACAATTTCGTCAACAGATTAAAAACTAGACTAAAATGTTAGGAAGGGACTAGTGGACAAGAGATCCAGTATGAGTCATTTTACACTTGGTTGCATGCTGAATTTTTGCATGTTGCATTTTTACTTGGTTGCAATAAAACATTCCGGGTGACTAAAATGTGACTAAAACTAAATGAAAACTAAATGCAAACTAAAGAGACTATGACTAAAACTAAAATAGAAATTTGCTGCCAAAAACAACACTGGTCCTACCTGTGTTGGATGTTTGAGTCCGGAGGTTTTCAGCGCCATGGCGTTCGGGTTGAGAGGCGTGAGCTCCATGCCTGGCAGCAGGTCGTAGAGCTTCTCCTCCGCCCCCCGCTGCTTCTCCGCCGCCTTCAGGCCGTACGCCATGGCTCCTCTTCCGCCGCCGTGGCCCGGAGCTCCGCCCCCACCGGCACTGTAGGCCAGGTAGCCCCGCCCGCCCAGCCCCCGAACCCCCGCGGCCCCTACGGGCACAGTCATGTAAACTTCTACATGGAGGAGTGAAATCAGGAAATCACCGGGAATCAAATTGGTATGTCGTACGTTGATGATGAGTACGTACCATGATAATCACTACAATTATGTGAATCACATGTGAACCAAACACACACACATACACACACACACAGCAGGAGCCACCATACTGTACGACGGGGGGGGGGGGGTTTCAACTGATTGTGAACGACGGAGCACCGCCACCAGGGGTGGACTGGCCACAGGACGTACCAGGCCTGGTATCTGGGCCAAATGTTAAAGGTATATTCAGTGATTTCGCTTCATTCAAATATCACTTATTTATTCATTTTATTTGGATAATCCTCCCTACTATAGAGTGTGCTGACCATATAAGGAGTTCCTCCCTGTCCCCAGTGAGCCCCTGGGGTCAAAAAACCCTAGTTTCAGTTTTGGTGGCGGGTGGCAAAGCCTTCATCCAATCAGGATGAGAGGGGCCTTCCTCCAATCATGTGTGGGGGCGGGCCTTGGTGCACATGCTGTTGCACTTCCCCCCACTGTAGAGCGTGTGCATGTGCACATTTTGTTACCGGGGCGGACTGGGTGGTTTTCCAAATCACCCAAATCACTGAATGCTCCTTTAAATTAGTTGTCTGTTGGTCTTGTATTTCAAGTATTTGTAATATGGACCTCGACCCGAAAAGTCACTAGAGTATCTGTGAGCTGGTTGTGGTGGGCCAGTCGGGCCAAATTCCGCGGAAATATCCGGGCCGAATATTTGTCTCAG
>NC_136805.1:5643657-5648657 GCF_951216825.1 Electrona antarctica | reverse complement strand
AAGTTGGCCTTACACTAGCCGATAATCGGGCATTTTTGACGCTCGGGGGGGTGCCCGACCGCTCAAAGCGCGATCGGGATCGGCCCGATCAACATCAAGAATGTTTGATATTTGCTCTGCCCCGCTCCGATTATCCTGTAGTGTGTGGTGCTATCAGATTTCAGATTGAAAAAAATCGGCTAGTGTAAGGCCACCTTTAGACAGCCATCTTCCAAAAATAAAGAGAGACACAGAGAGAGACAAAGAGAGACATTTTCCTGGTTAGGGCCCCCAATTCATATTTGGCCATGGATCATATTTACAGTTAATCATGCTGTTTATTTATTGCTGAATCTGCATTCAGCAATAAACACACACACACACAATCAGCCCCTGGACTAGTCTAGTTGAATACCCCTGGCCTAAGTTCTGACCTTGAATACCCCTGGCCTAAGTTCTGACCTTGCCGTTGAGGGCGTTCATGGCATTAACGGCGTCTTCCCTCTGAGAGAAATGGACGAAGGCATAGTCTCTGATCTTCTTCACTCTCTCCACAGCACCTAGAGACACACACACACACACACACACACACACACACACACACACACACACACACACACACACACACACACACACACACACACACACACACAGACTTGTTAGATTTGACTATGTTTTCAATTGGGTGTTTTAAAAAAAATGTGTTTGGTTTAGTTTTGTGTAAAACATGCCCGTTTAGAACTGACAGCTCTTGTAGTTTTTCTCTATGCTCTTGTAGTTAGTTACATTCGGTTAAGGTGTTGAACTAGGCCTACGTCTCACACACCTGGTTTTAAGGTGTTGAACTAGGCCTACGTCTCACACACCTGGTTTTAAGGTGTTGAACTAGGCCTACGTCTCACACACCTGGTTTTAAGGTGTTGAACTAGGCCTACGTCTCACACACCTGGTTTTAAGGTGTTGAACTAGGCCTACGTCTCACACACCTGGTTTTAAGGTGTTGAACTAGGCCTATGTCTCACACACCTGGTTTTAAGGTGTTGAACTAGGCCTATGTCTCACACACCATGGTTTTAAGGTGTTGAGCTAGGCCTACGTCTCACACACCTGGTTTTAAGGTGTTGAACTAGGCCTACGTCTCACACACCTGGTTTTAAGGTGTTGAACTAGGCCTATGTCTCACACACCATGGTTTTAAGGTGTTGAACTAGTCCTACGTCTCACACACCATGGTTTTAAGGTGTTGAACTAGTCCTACGTCTCACACACCTGGTTTTAAGGTGTTGAACTAGGCCTATGTCTCACACACCATGGTTTTAAGGTGTTGAACTAGTCCTACGTCTCACACACCATGGTTTTAAGGTGTTGAACTAGTCCTACGTCTCACACACCTGGTTTTAAGGTGTTGAACTAGGCCTACGTCTCACACACCTGGTTTTAAGGTGTTGAACTAGGCCTATGTCTCACACACCTGGTTTTAAGGTGTTGAACTAGGCCTATGTCTCACACACCATGGTTTTAAGGTGTTGAACTAGGCCTACGTCTCACACACCTGGTTTTAAGGTGTTGAACTAGGCCTACGTCTCACACACCTGGTTTTAAGGTGTTGAGCTAGGCCTATGTCTCACACACCTGGTTTTAAGGTGTTGAACTAGGCCTATGTCTCACACACCATGGTTTTAAGGTGTTGAACTAGGCCTATGTCTCACACACCATGGTTTTAAGGTGTTGAACTAGGCCTACGTCTCACACACCTGGTTTTAAGGTGTTGAACTAGGCCTATGTCTCACACACCATGGTTTTAAGGTGTTGAACTAGGCCTATGTCTCACACACCATGGTTTTAAGGTGTTGAACTAGGCCTACGTCTCACACACCTGGTTTTAAGGTGTTGAACTAGGCCTACGTCTCACACACCTGGTTTTAAGGAGTTGAACTAGGCCGGCCTACGTCTCACACACCTGGTTTTAAGGTGTTGAACTAGGCCTACGTCTCACACACCTGGTTTTAAGGTGTTGAACTAGGCCTACGTCTCACACACCTGGTTTTAAGGTGTTGAACTAGGCCTACGTCTCACACACCTGGTTTTAAGGTGTTGAACTAGGCCTACGTCTCACACACCTGGTTTTAAGGTGTTGAACTAGGCCTACGTCTCACACACCTGGTTTTAAGGTTTTGAACTAGGCCTACGTCTCACACACCTGGTTTTAAGGTTTTGAACTAGGCCTACGTCTCACACACCTGGTTTTAAGGTGTTGAACTAGGCCTACGTCTCACACACCTGGTTTTAAGGTGTTGAACTAGGCCTACGTCTCACACACCTGGTTTTAAGGTGTTGAACTAGGCCTACGTCT
This sequence comes from Electrona antarctica, assembly GCF_951216825.1. Classification (NCBI taxonomy): domain Eukaryota; kingdom Metazoa; phylum Chordata; class Actinopteri; order Myctophiformes; family Myctophidae; genus Electrona; species Electrona antarctica. The sequence goes on along the minus strand of NC_136805.1, from coordinate 5,646,325 downwards.
CACACACCTGGTTTTAAGGTGTTGAACTAGGCCTACGTCTCACACACCTGGTTTTAAGGTGTTGAACTAGGCCTACGTCTCACACACCATGGTTTTAAGGTGTTGAACTAGGCCTACGTCTCACACACCTGGTTTTAAGGTGTTGAACTATATGTCTCTCACACACCTGGTTTCAAGGTGTTGAACTCCTTCTCGATGACCTCCTCGGTGGTCTGCAGCATCAGGTTCCTCACGTACAGGATCTTCACCGTGGACATGGTGTCCTCGTCCACCTCCACCTCGGGCTCCGCCCAGTCCACGGCGATGGCATGACCCCACAGCTGGATGCGACCTGGGGGGGAGAGAGAGGGAGAGGGAGAGGGAGAGGGAGAGGGAGAGGGAGAGGGAGAGAGATAGATGATAAAGGGACAGAATTGATCAGGAGTGTCTAATCTTCCTCTGTTACAGTCTTGGTGCGAAGCCAAGAGGGCTATAACCTATAATGAGTCCCGTGTTATCACAGAAGCTTGCATCTTTACGACCGCGTTGCTCTCACGATAGAGAACTTTGACCCATTGTGGTCCCTGACTGGTCCCTGACTGAGCCCTCCGATTGGTCCCTGACTGACTAACTGCCTTGTACCACCCTTTTCCCTAATGGTTGTTTGTATTGAATTTGCTATAACATCATTTTGGGAGGAACATATATGCCCAGTCACCAATGCTGCACCTGAGATGTTCCTCTTTACTGACACAGCAAGTTTGAAATAAGAATTGAATACACAGAATATCAATACGAAGCAACTGAAAAACAGGTTATTTTAATGGTATGGAAGTGGATGGAGAGAAAGGATTTTTGTCCAACCAAGTAACAGCAACCAATGGTTGCGAAGAGGGGCACAACCACGGGGCGGGACTTGACAAAGGGCTGAGTATCCCTGTAGCATTATCTTATCGACACACCCCTGAAAGCTCTGCAACCATTGGACCATGACACGAGAATATGGCCCCCGGGCCCCTGGGCGGCCGCCATGGTCCGCAGCACAGTAGTAGGTGTACAGTACAGTAGAGCCGCTCTGTGACATTATGTGTCCAGACAGTGGCGTGCACAGATAGACACTAGGGGGTGCTAGAGCACCCCCTGCCCTTTTGGAAATGTGCCCTTTTGAAAAAAATAAAAAAAATAAACTTTTTTTCTTTTTCTTTTTTCGATTTTTAAAAAATAGCAGACCTACAAGCTCATAGCGCGCCACCGAGTGGCGCGCTACGAGCTTGTAGATCTGCTATTTTTCAATAGCTAAAGCATAACATAATGCTAACACCAAAAGGGGTTCCCGTCCAAAATAGATTAAGGCAACCAGCCGGTTCCACGCGCTGCACAAGGTGCCCTTTTTTAACTTGAGCACCTGCCCCTCTAAATGTCTGTGCACGCCACTGTGTCCAGAGGATGTTGACCTTTCAAGATAACATGCGGCTGATGTTCCTGCATGTCCTCACTTTACTGTAGTCATCGTTTATGAATGTCGTGTGTCAGAGAAATGTCTTCCGTTATTATAGAAATGTAGACCTGAGGCAGATTAAAAAAAAGGCTTCTACATCAGTTTTTGTTTTTAATTACACATCTAAACCAAGCTCTCATCAGCAACCACTGAGTAGCGTCAACGTTTAGGACCGACACTACACCATGCGTTTATATCTAGAAAGGTGCGCTTCAGTAGAGTGCAAATCTACACCAGAGGCATGCCATATACCTCCCCTCCATATGCGTTTGTGTTTGGTTTGGGGCACAACGATGACACTGTTTTGGGCTTGTGTGCAACGATGTATGAAAAGGCATGCAGAAGTAGGGAGAATACAGTAGATGTACAGTACAGGACTGACTGTGATTACATCATCATTACAGTGCAACCACCAACGTAACATTGGCCCCATGGAGACTGTGACAGAGGACATTAGTGTGACATGTCTTCATGTCACACACGCATGTCACACACGCATGTCACACATGACTGACATGTCACAAGACATGACTGTATAGCTGCACTTTGGTACAACGAAAGTAGTTTTTTAAATGTGCTTTATTTTGTGCATGTGACTTGAACGTGATTTGATTTTGATTGATTTTGACAAACGTTATCATTGCAATGTATGCATGCATCTCTGTCATGCATATTGGGTTTTTTATCCCACAATTGTGTATCCCATGTTTTCACCCGGTGCCAATTACAGTTTATAGGCATAAGGTGTAATCCTGGGCGCTACTCTCCCTCTGCCAACCTGAGGAGAGCCCCGAACTGAGCTCACGCTTCCTTCAATGCATGAGGGGTGAGCAGCAGGCCGTTTCTTTTCACCTGACAGAGGGGAAGTTTCCCCGGTAGGACGTAGAGCATGGAAGGAACACATTATTCTCCTTTCCCCTTCATCATGTCAGGCGCCCATGCAGGCTGACCAGAGGGAGGGTGGAGGTGTGCAGTATAGAGACCAGGATTACTGCATGCTTTTTAGGGGAGACGTGGAGAACGCCACACAGAAAGGCCCTTTCACCAACCCCACCTATATATGGGCACTGATGAAGCGGAGGAGAGAGCACGCCCCCCAAGTATAGTAATATAAGCACACACACACCGACGCACACACACACACCACCCACAAATGTGCTATAGAAATAAAATTGACTTGACTTGACTACC
>NC_136805.1:5616157-5638657 GCF_951216825.1 Electrona antarctica | reverse complement strand
TCCATATATGGAGATATAGAGGTGATCAGGTCCAGAGCCCGGGCAGAGGCTTTGGTGCTGGTTCTGGTCAACAATCTGATGGACTCGACACCGGGCACTGCACTCCCTGTGGGGGTGTGGAACGACACCGGGCACTGCCCTCCCTGTGGGGGTGTGGAACGCGTGTGTCGAATTTGAAGTCGGTGGTGCGAACGGTTGTCGAGTTACGTGGATTACAGACATCCGTACGCACGTCGCACAGAGACCTGGTGCATTCATAGCCTAGATAGATATTCTTGATTTTTGATTCCGAACGGTAAATCAGTCATTCTTCTTCAATCTGAACTGAAAATCCCTTCAGTTTCTTCTTCAGCTTCTTAAATTTGGTTGTTTACAAACAACACATCATACAACTCAGAAAACGTCTGCCTGGTAGCTGGTTATGTATTGAATTGCTGCTAACAAGCATTTATAGCGACTTGAGTGTTTGTTTATTAGAGGGAGAGAGGGGGGGGGGGGGGGTACTTGTACTGTCATATTTCTCCTAATGTCCTGATTGACACATTAACCTTGGCATCCACGTTTTGGCCACATGCATTTTCAATAATTGTGAAAACGTCAGTTCTGTGAAGTGTCACAATGCGTCACATCACAACACACTTTTCCAGTAGCGGTTCTAGATTGATCACTACTTTAATAGTGTCATGTGATGAAATGTGTGTGGCTTAAATGGATATGTGCTGACAGACAGACAGATTTAGGGATGAACTGTATAGTACCTGTGTTGTTTTGAAGGTGAAAGGTCAAGGTTAACTCTACAATCATTAACAGACTGACCTGAAGTCGGCTCACAGTCAACTGACATGTGTCTCTATGTGAGTGTAGTGGGTTCAAAGGTTTTCATACCAGGACATTCATTTAAATTGGGATTAAGTATATGGTACAATATGACACGTTACATTTCTGTTTACGCCTCTCATTTGCCTTCCACGTTGTTGAGTCTAGCCTGCGAGCCTAAAGTACATTGTTCAATTCAGACTAGCTGACATTGATTAATAGACTATTATGAATTCAGCCCAGCTTGCATTGATTACTAGCCTACATTATTGAATTCAGCCTAGTTCAGTGGTTTTCAACCAGTGGTCCTTGAGGGGCTTCCAGGTGGTCCCCAGCTAAATGATGGAGAGTTGGTAACCAAATGGACCATGGACCTGTATGGGTCCATTTGGTTTCATTTTACACTCTAAAAGAGTTAAAATAATGTTAAACATCGGCATTATTTAATTTACAATAAGTCTACACAATTAGAGAATATTAGAAGAATTGTTATTTTGATCAACGTTTTGCTGTTATCTCTCCTACCACATCAACGTGTTGCTGTTATCTCTCCTACCACATCAACGTTTTGCTGTTATCTCTCCTACCACATCAACGTTTTGCTGTTATCTCTCCTACCACATCAACGTTTTGCTGTTATCTCTCCTACCACATCAACGTTTTGCTGTTATCTCTCCTACCACATCAACGTTTTGCTGTTATCTCTCCTACCACATCAACGTTTTGCTGTTATCTCTCCTACCACATCAACGTTTTGCTGTTATCTCTCCTACCACATCAACGTTTTGCTGTTATCTCTCCTACCACATCAACGTTTTGCTGTTATCTCTCCTACCACATCAACGTTTTGCTGTTATCTCTCCTACCACATCAACGTTTTGCTGTTATCTCTCCTACCACATCAACGTTTTGCTGTTATCTCTCCTACCACATCAACGTTTTGCTGTTATCTCTCCTACCACATCAACGTTTTGCTGTTATCTCTCCTGCCACATCAACGTTTTGCTGTTATCTCTCCTACCACATCAATGGAATTGTGGACAAAATCTTATCCAACGACAACAACATGGGTATGGGTCTGAGAGGCTGAATGTCATCAATGGTGGTCCACCTAACCGTCCCTGGCTCATCAATGGTGGTCCACCTAACCGTCCCTGGCTCATCAATGGTGGTCCACCTAACCGTCCCTGGCTCAAATGCAGAATAAACTAGAACTGCACTCTGTCGAGTGCCTAGTTTGCTTGTTGCACCATAAATGGCCTACTAGTGCGCAAGCAGAGCGCGCAAGTACTGTCGACCACTACAAACTGTCAAATCTCAGCTTCTCTTTGAAAGAACGATTGAAATATTGAATTATGAGGTTTATCTATTTGCTACATACCTACTTTTTGCACGTAAAAAAGTAGTATGAAGTATATCGTAATAAAGATGTGGATTAAAGGACCTAATGCCTTCAATGGTGACGTATATCTCGATCAATGTCGGGTGGATTACAGGAAATGGATTACAGGAAATGTAATTTGTAAATTGATTAGTGGTATACTGTGGTTACTTTTGATGCGTATGCACCGTCCCATGCTTATGACGTCAGGGTATAACTGGTATAGCTAGCTCTCAATGATGACTAGCTCTCAATGATGACGTAATAAAGATGTGGATTAAAGGACCCAATGCCTTCGATTGTGACGTATATCTTGATCAATGTCGGGTGGATTACAGGAAATGGATTACAGGAAATGTAATTTGTAAGTTGATTAGTGGTATACTGTGGTTACTTTTGATGCGTATGCACCGTCCCAGCATATGACGTCAGGGTATAACTGGCGTCATATGCTAGACTAGCTCTCAATGATGACGTAATAAAGATGTGGATTAAAGGTCCCAATGCCAGAGTGTAATTGGTTTTCGATGGTGACGTAATGACAATATGTTTTAGTGTCGGGAGGATTAGAGGTAATGCTCCTATGTATACATGTATGTAGTCTGGCACCACTGCCGTATCAGGCACAAGTAGTCATTACGTCATTTGCTGGGGCGGTGCATACGCATCGTCCTGGGCGAAACTAGTACTTGCGCGCTCTGCTTGCGCAAGTAATAATTAGGCGTTGATGTGAAAAGGGTTGAAAACCACTTGCCTAGTTGATTACTAGCCTGCATTGATTACTAGCCTGCTGTTTAATTCAGTGTAGCCTGTGTTATACTGTAGCCATCAAGTTCAACCTGTGATGTTCTACAATCTACATAATCTACAATGATCCACCTCAGTCATTTTCTCAAGCACGGCAGCACGCACATGCGCACGCATACGCACATATACTGTATATATACACACACACACAAACCAACGCACGCACTAACTAACCCGCATGCACGCAGTTGTTTGAACCTCAGCCTAATGATGATGTTAAAGAGCTTTGTGTCTCTTCATTGCATCCTTTATTGTGGCGATTAGACACATGTGAGTGCACGCACACGCGTGTGAGTGCACGCACACGCATGTGTGCGTGCGCGCCCCACACACACACACACACACACACACACACACACACACAGCATCATCTTTCTTTGTGTCACTTCAAAGAGAAGCATAAGAAAGGAAGCACACTTCACTTCAGAGAAAGAATAATAGAGAAGGGATGAGCGTGGAGGATTACAGAAAGATGGAGAGAACAAGAGAGAGAGAGAGAGAGAGAGAGAGAGAGAGAGAGCTACTGAAGGTCAAGATAAAAGCAAAGAAGAGAGAATATTGCATTGAGAGAGAGAACGAAATCCACACAGTGTGACAGAGGAAGAGGCTAGAAGAAGTAAGATGCTTGAAGAAGAGACTTGGCGCGAGAGGTTAGGGTCCATTAGGTTATGAAAGATGATAACCAGGGCTAGAGATGCACCATATAATCGGTAGTGTATAGTGTGGCCATATCGGCCATAAAAATACCATATCGGTATCAGATTAGTCTCAAAATAATCCAGATTATTTTCACCGATATTGATGACGCAATAATAATGTGACCGTCAATGGCAAAATTCTACATTTAATTTGTGTAATCTCATTCAGAAAAAAATATATTTTATTGATTGATTGAATACTTTATAAAGACTTTGGGTCAATACGCCCCTATAGGCTTGTTTCCATTGTGGTCCTCTGTATAATATCGGAATCGGTCAGAATTCGTATCGGCAGATATTACCCTGCAAATAATCGGAGATCGGATTTCGGTCATAATTTCATAATCGTGCACCCCTTGACCACTCATAGTCAACTTGCATTCCATCCACAGCCAATCACTGAAGAGCTAACGCTAGCATAATGATTACCATGATTCATACAGACACTCAAATAACATGACATACATATACTGTACATGTACAGTACATGCACACACACACACACACACACACACACACACACACACAAATGCACGTACAAACACATGCACACACATGCATTACAATTACAAGACACGCGCAATGCCAAACGATAACATACACAACACAGTCTCGGTGTGATTGTTCTCTGAGTGAATACATCTTTCATTACGCCCATCTTCCCCCTCTCATATGGTTGATGCCCCCCACCCCTTGTTTCTTGTCTCCCAAACATCATTCAAATATGATCTGATTGCAAAAGGGGTGAAGTGTCCCTTTAAGAAATCACTAGAGCGAGTCTGACAGGTGCTATCGTTCAGTTCCAGCATGGAGCAAATCTAGGCAGGGAGCATCACAGCAATGGCTTCATATAAAAATAGGTACCCGTTATTATACCAGATCATCCCGCCTCTCAGTCAGAGAGGATAAACCTGAGTTCACATAAAGTGCACAGTGGTGGGTACCGGTAGTCCACCTTAAGGCAGAGTGGTAGACAGTAATTATCACCAGTAGTCCACCTTAAGGCAGAGTGGTAGACAGTAATTATCACCAGTAGTCCACCTTAAGGCAGAGTGGTAGACAGTAATTATCACCCGTAGTCCACCTTAAGGCAGAGTGGTAGACAGTAATTATCACCAGTAGTCCACCTTAAGGCAGAGTGGTAGACAGTAATTATCACCAGTAGTCCACCTTAAGGCAGAGTGGTAGACAGTAATTATCACCAGTAGTCCACCTCACGGCAGAGTGGTAGACAGTAATTATCACCAGTAGTCCACCTTAAGGCAGAGTGGTAGACAGTAATTATCACCAGTAGTCCACCTAAAGGCAGAGTGGTAGACAGTAATTCTCACCAGTAGTCCACCTTAAGGCAGAGTGGTAGACAGTAATTATCACCGGTAGTCCACCTTAAGGCAGAGTGGTAGACAGTAATTATCACCGGTAGTCCACCTTAAGGCAGAGTGGTAGACAGTAATTATCACCGGTAGTCCACCTTAAGGCAGAGTGGTAGACAGTAATTCTCACCAGTAGTCCACCTTAAGGCAGAGTGGTAGACAGTAATTATCACCAGTAGTCCACCTTAAGGCAGAGTGGTAGACAGTAATTCTCACCAGTAGTCCACCTTAAGGCAGAGTGGTAGACAGTAATTCTCACCAGTAGTCCACCTTAAGGCAGAGTGGTAGACAGTAATTATCACCAGTAGTCCACCTTAAGGCAGAGTGGTAGACAGTAATTCTCACCAGTAGTCCACCTTAAGGCAGAGTGGTAGACAGTAATTATCACCAGTAGTCCACCTTAAGGCAGAGTGGTAGACAGTGTCTAGGCGCTTTAAAGTGATGGAGCAGCAGACCTATAAATAATGTCACCATAATCCAGGACTGAGAGGAAAGTGGCCCCAATTATTGCTTTGTTTTACTAGAATTGGGAAAACATAATTTGTTGCTGTAAAGAAAATCATTTTTTTGTCTTTAATAGTTGAGACAAGATCAGCTATGTTTGATAAAGCTTGCTTTCTTTCTTTCTTTCTTTCTTTCATTTCACAACCCTATTGGCCTGAATATAAGACAATGACCAGACTATTCTGGTCTCTTTCCGCAAATGAGTCTTGATAAATGGGGGTCGTCTTATAATCATAGTCGGGACAATACGGTACTCGGGTACTGTATATTGGTTTTCTGGTTGTCTGTCCTCTAATACTGCTGGTCTTCTATCCTGCCAGGACCTCTCTTCTCCTCTCCTCCGTATAAATGTGTGACAGCGTACCACTGTTGTGTTAATATAATTCAGATGGAACTGTTTTGGTAACTCTCCCACTCCTTACGGGTCCATTTGGTTTCATTTTACACACTCAAGAGTTAGATTATTGTCTGCATTACTTAAGTTAATGTACAAGAAGTCTACACAATTAGAGAAGGTATAGAAGAATTGTTACTTTGATCGTTTGCCTGCATGTTGCCATCTCTCCTATGGTATCAACATCAATACAGCATGGAATTGTGGACGTATTCTTTAGTTTTGGGTCTGAGAGGGCAGGATAGATCAAATGGTCTGAGAGGGCAGGATAGATCAAATGGTCTGAGAGGGCAGGATAGATCAAATGGTCTGAGAGGGCAGGATAGATCAAATGGTCTGAGAGGGCAGGATAGATCAAATGGTCTGAGAGGGCAGGATAGATCAAATGGTCTGAGAGGGCAGGATAGATCAAATGGTCTGAGAGGGCAGGATAGATCAAATGGTCTGAGAGGGCAGGATAGATCAAATGGTCTGAGAGGGCAGGATAGATCAAATGGTCTGAGAGGGCAGGATAGATCAAATGGTCTGAGAGGGCAGGATAGATCAAATGGTCTGAGAGGGCAGGATAGATCAAATGGTCTGAGAGGGCAGGATAGATCAAATGGTCTGAGAGGGCAGGATAGATCAAATGGTCTGAGAGGGCAGGATAGATCAAATGGTCTGAGAGGGCAGGATAGATCAAATGGTCCGTGGCTCAATTGCCAAATAAATAATGGGCCTTGATATGAAAAGGGTTGAAAACCCACTGCTCTAATCCCATCTGTCTCTGGCATTTGCTATACACACGGAGACGTGAAAGTCCAAACTTTCCAAACTTTCCCACTCTGGAAGGTAGTTTCAAAATTAGCCGTTTAAGTCCCCCAAAACGCCGTCTCCGTGTGACAAAAAGGGCAGATCGGCTAATTACTTGCCCAAGAAACACCGAAATCGTCCTCATCTGGATGGCCCCTCAGGCTCCAGTAATCAACCCCTCGTCGATATCTGTATCCTTCATCTGTCATTCTTACCATTCTTTCACTCTCTCTCCTCTCTTCAAACCTAATCATCTCTCTCTCTAATCTAATCTATTCTAATGCAGTGAGTATAGGGTGACAGTGTGTTCTCTCAGTGAGTAGGGTGACAGTGTGTTCTCTCATATAGAAGCATAATGCAGTGAGTAGGGTGACAGTGTGTTCTCTCAGTGAGTAGGGTGACAGTGTGTTCTCTCAGTGAGTAGGGTGACAGTGTGTTCTCTCAGTGAGTAGGGTGACAGTGTGTTCTCTCAGTGAGTAGGGTGACAGTGTGTTCTCTCATATAGAAGCATAATGCAGTGAGTAGGGTGACAGTGTGTTCTCTCAGTGAGTAGGGTGACAGTGTGTTCTCTCAGTGAGTAGGGTGACAGTGTGTTCTCTCAGTGAGTAGGGTGACAGTGTGTTCTCTCAGTGAGTAGGGTGACAGTGTGTTCTCTCATATAGAAGCATAATGTAGTTACAGAACCTGATATCCTCCACATTCTACATCTGTGGGTGTGGTTTTTTTTTTTAAAGTGGTGCAACCACTTCCCCCATTTTGACCTGAGATCAGATTCTAAAAATGTCTTCTACATCCTGACAGTTTTCTGAAAAAGCTATGTTTCTATGTCAGTCGTTTTTCAATTAAAAACAAACAAGCTTGTAGATGAGCTTGTAGATCCTCTTGTAGAGCTTGTAGTCTCCTCCCACTGGGAGGAGACCTTGGAACGCCTCGGGATCCCCCAGGAGGAAGTTACTAATGTTGCTCTGGAGAGGGACGTCTGGAGCCCTCTGGTGGAGCTGTTGCCCCCGCGACCCAACTACGGATAAGCGGTTGAAAATGGATGGATGGAAAATTATGGAAAAAATAATTTCAAAATACTTTATCGTGAACATTAATTGTGTCACGATGGGCCACATATATATACCCTTCCGGTATGAAAAGCAGATAGCGGCGTCCTGTTCTCAACTTTGACCGGGCAGAAACACAGACTCTCTGTAGCAATAGCATTCACAGATTGTGTAAGAGATATAGTCTGAAAGCACATGCCCTTCGGTATCTGTTGGACCCTCGTAGCGAACTACGCACCCTCTGGTCCTCCCCTTCGGTATCTGTTGGACCCTCGTAGCGAACTACGCACCCCCTGGTCCTCCCCTTCGGTATCTGTTGGACCCTCGTAGCGAACTACGCACCCCCTGGTCCTCCCCTTCGGTATCTGTTGGACCCTCGTAGCAAACTACGCACCCCCTGGTCCTCCTCTGCAGACTGCATGTCAGTGTTGATTTCGTTGACTAAAACTATGACAAAAAATGTTCGTCATCGACTACCTTTTTTCAAAGGTAGAAAACTAAACAAAAAACGAAATAAAAACTAAGCTATGATGACTAAATCTGAGACTAAATATACTGACAATTTCGCAAACAAATAAAAACTAGACTAAAATGTTTGTTAGAGAGGGACTAGTGGAGAAAATATCCAGGAGAACTAACAGTATAGTTAATAGCAGATGTACATGCTCACAACGCGTCGCAGATCGGCTATTTTCAGCATGCAACTAAGTGTAAAATCACAAATCAGCCAATAATTACGACATCATCAAGGCCTGCCAAAATACATTTTAGTCAACTAAATCATCTATAGATTTAGTCAACTAAAACTAGACTAACACTAAAACATATAATAACATAATAAGCAATAAATTGCTGTGAAAATGAACTGCAACGCTCCCCGTGGTGCTCCTGTACTGCTGACTGTTCTGTATGTGGGCCTTCATGGCCTGTTTCTCAACATGCAGCACTGCTGAATCACATGGACGGATCCAAAGGTCTAAGGCTGAGCTCACACCTTTACTGCATTGCTGTATGCTTGTTGGATGAATGTTGTGTAGTGTCATGGCCGCCCCAATGCATTTCCAATGGAAGTCACATGGTTTGTAGTCCACATTTTGGACTACAAGCTGTTGTATGGCTTTCGGCTGTGTTTCGACTGCGCCCCTCCCCCTCATACAACACAAATGTTGTGTCAAACCATGTGACACTACACAACATTCATCCAACAAGCATACAGCAATGCAGTAAAGGTCTGAGTGAGGCCTAAGAGCCTTTGATCTGCTGCTCACTGGCAGCATGCAGCAGGGACCACTTTGATCTGCTGCTCACTGGCAGCCAGCAGGGACCACTTTGATCTGCTGCTCACTGTGGCAGCATGGAGCAGGGACCACTTTGATCTGCTGCTCACTGTGGCAGCATGGAGCAGGGACCACTTTGATCTGCTGCTCACTGTGGCAGCATGGAGCAGGGACCACTTTGATCTGCTGCTCACTGGCAGCATGGAGCAGGGACCACTTTGATCTGCTGCTCACTGTGGCAGCATGGAGCAGGGACCACTTTGATCTGCTGCTCACTGGCAGCATGCAGCAGGGACCACTTTGATCTGCTGCTCACTGTGGCAGCATGGAGCAGGGACCACTTTGATCTGCTGCTCACTGTGGCAGCATGGAGCAGGGACCACTTTGATCTGCTGCTCACTGTGGCAGCATGGAGCAGGGACCACTTTGATCTGCTGCTCACTGGCAGCATGGAGCAGGGACCACTTTGATCTGCTGCTCACTGGCAGCATGGAGCAGGGACCACTTTAATCTGCTGCTCACTGTGGCAGCATGGAGCAGGGACCACTTTGATCTGCTGCTCACTGGCAGCATGGAGCAGGGACCACTTTGATCTGCTGCTCACTGGCAGCATGGAGCAGGGACCACTTTGATCTGCTGCTCACTGGCAGCATGCAGCAGGGACCACTTTGATCTGCTGCTCACTGGCAGCATGGAGCAGGGACCACTTTGATCTGCTGCTCACTGTGGCAGCATGGAGCAGGGACCACTTTGATCTGCTGCTCACTGGCAGCATGGAGCAGGGACCACTTTGATCTGCTGCTCACTGTGGCAGCATGGAGCAGGGACCACTTTGATCTGCTGCTCACTGGCAGCATGGAGCAGGGACCACTTAGTTCATGGGAGGTGAAAACCTTTGTCCAGTGCTATTTTACCGGACTTGACCAGTGGTGGAAAGATAAGAGTACCAATATGTTTTACTGATAAGTAAAAGTATCAATACTGCAATGTAGAAATACTCTTGTTACAAGTAAAAGTCCAGAATTACAATTTTACTTCAAGAGTAAAAGTACAACAGTTATATGTTGTTATATGGCTCCCTGAACAGTATGTGACAGAGGGGTCAAAGTTGAACAGAAGTTGCACTATATGCTCAACAATACAAATTACGCTAGTTTTGTGGATTAATTTATTTTGAATGAGTGCCCCCCCCCCCATGCCATGCAGGCAATATTCACCAAAACCAGACCAGAACTCCCACCTACGGGACAATCAATTAATACCTTTGCAACCACTATATAATGGTTGTATTTCCGACAGCGTATTTCCACATGTACACCCCGGTGTGTGTGAGAGTTGTGTGTGTGTGTGTGTGTGTGTGTGTGTGTGTGTGTGTGTGCCCGCCCCACATGGGGCAGAGGTGGCTTAGGGCCCGGGGTAGAGTGGCTGGATGGTAACCGCAAGGTTGCCAGTTCGACAGTGACAGAGACAGTCGAAGTGTCCTTGAGCAAGACACTGAACCCCTAATTGCTCCTGATGTGCTGATTGGTGGCTGGCATGGTTTCCGCTGCCATCAGTGTATGAATGTGTGTGTGAATGGGTGAATGTAATGCACAATATATGTAAAGCGCCTTGGATAAAGGCGCTATATAAATGCACCATTTACCATTTATTTACCACATGGAATTGGAAGTGATGAAACAATATGAGCAGACACAACTGGAACTGGAATAATCTAATCTAGTCTTTTCTCATTGGATGGAATTGGTGACCCGCCTCAAAATGTATTTTCTGTTTACTATAGGGAGCTGGAGAGGCAGGGGGGGGGGGGGGGGGGGGGGGGGAGACCCCCTGCTCCTACTGAACAAACATAGCAATGATAAGAAAAACAGCTTGTTCTAACCAAAACACATCACTTACAACACCTTCAAATGAAAGCCTAAGGACTTTATTATGAGGCTATATAGCTCTGTAAATACTGTACCATATTGAATACAATTGAATTTTGTCAATGTGTTGCGGACGCTATTACTGGCGTTTCCATTCAACGCCGATGAGCTAGAGGCGACATTTTTATTAGCATAATTACAATCATGAGGACTCTCCACTGGGGAGACAGCACAGACTGTGACGACGTTATTAGGGCCAAGATAACAGCGACGCCATTGTAATTCAATGAAACCAGGCAATGTATTGAGCTCTGACCACAACAAGATGACATCATTTTTTAGTTACAGTGCGAGTCAATGCTGAATAGCATGGCTACAGTGTATCCATTCCTTTTTTATAATATTTTAGTTTGTTTATAGAAGGCTTTTTCATCATAAAGGTTACAAACATACAACAAAACAAAAGATAAACTAATAAAACATTAGGGGTGGAAACCAGTGTTCCAAGTAATTGAAAGTTAGGAATGTAAAGTCAATAATAGACCACTGTATAATCAATATCAACCTGTGTTATACTTGATTTAGTGCCGTATCATATCATTACATCACCCCTTTCAATCTGGGAAGGCATCTGTGTCATTGGTAGAATGTAGCTGTAGTGTGTGTGTCTGTCACAATTTACAATCTCATGATATACAAGCTCATACCGCTTCACTTTGGTGCTGCACTATGAGCTTGTAGATCTGCTTCTTTTGAAGAAGAAAAAAAATTGTGCAAATATTTGAACACAGTAAAACAAACCCTTTTTTGAAACTCAAATCTTTGCTTCTGGGGGTTCTGAAACAAAACATTTTGAGATGGGGGGGGGGGGTCGGTGGCCAAATGCATAATTCAATTTCGTGGTCCTTGACATGAAAAGGTTTGAGCACCACTGATATAGCAACACATAAGTTATTCCGATTCCTTTTAAGAATCAGCCTCAGGTAAGGTCTTATAATAGGCTAATTATCATAATCATAGCGCGTCTAAACCCACATGCATTATGAAACGACTGACATTAATCAGGCGACAGTAGTACACTGTATGAACATATTGTACTGTAGGACGGTGCATGATTTGATCCATGAGACGGAGTGTTTTCACACAGTGTGTGAGAGACAGATGGTCCACGCATGTGTCTGGTCTGTCGGAGCAAAGTACACCGGTGGAGACGGTGTGATATCTGAACACAGTAGGCTCTACACACATCCAGGTAAACAAACACTGCGCGTGCGTGCGTGCGTGCGTGCGTGCGTGCGTGCGTGCGTGCGTGCGAGAGAGAGAGAGAGAGAGAGATCAAGATAAAAGCAAAGAAGAGAATATTACATGGAGAGAGAGAACTAAATCCACACAGTGTGACAGAGGAAGAGGCTAGAAGAAGTAAGATGCTTGGAAGAAGAGACTTGGCGCGAGACGAGAGGTTAGGGTCCATTAGGTTATGAAAGATGATAACCAGTGCTAGAGATGCACCATATAATCGGTAGTGTAATCGGAATCGGCCATAAAAACACCATATCGGTATCGGATTGGTCTCAAACTAATCCAGACTATTTTCACCGATATTGATGATGCAATAAGGTTTCTGAGTCAGGTCTTGAGTCACTCTTTACAGATTGTATTGTTTCTTTGAGAACGTGGGTAATATATTTAGCCCTAGATCTTGCGCCACCCCTTACCCCTTATTCCTAAACTTATTTGCCATTTTTTACTATTTTAAAACATTTTAAAATAGTACAAATATCTATAAGATCTACAAGCTAACAACGTGTCGATGTAGATTGGCTAGTTGAACTAGCCAAGGTTAATACTTGAGTGAGTGTCTGTCTTTAGTTTCATCCTGTCCACATTACTTAAGCATTATGCATAATCTATGCATACTCTGTGGTACCAAAGTGCTCTTTGACGACTAAGAACTGATGTAGGCTTTACAAAGCTAACAATCTTGTCTACAAAACAACAACGTGTCCCGATGTGTTGCTTACATGTACTGTTAGTTTATATACGGTAAATGTATACTTTAAGCTTTTTGGAAACCAGTTGTAATGTGGTGGTGTCTCCGGTAGAGTTATCAAACTCTGCCCGAACTCGGCCAGGCCCGACCCAACGTTTTTGGGCTGGGCCTAAAATGTATGCGAATCAGTAGGGCTCGGGTTCCATGAAAGTATATATATATATATATATATATATATATTGCATTTTTATAATAATACAAATAATAGTTCTGTTTATAGGTCTGTTTGTGTATTTATCTATTATGAAGATGGTGCTGACTGACGTTTCACTTTGACTCTGTGTAGAGTTCTCAAATTCCGCCCAAACCCGACCGGGCCGACACAACATTTTAGGGCTGGTCGGGCCTAAAATCTATGCTATTTAGTTGGGCAGGGCCTCGGTCCGGACCACTTAGGGTCCAGTTAGTTACTCTCCGGTGATGGTAGCAAATGGAAACCACTAGTTTTCGTCCTGGTAAAAAAATAACTCATGTCGTGCCAGTAGTGTCAATAAAACCCCAGATAACTGGGTCACTCAGTTCAGCCCGTGTGCCTCATGCCAGGATGTCACTGGACTTCACTGGAACCAGTGCACCAAACAACATGCCTGTTTACGTTCACTGGAACCAGTGCACTAAACAACATGCCTGTTTACGTTCACTCCTATGCAGTGGTGGAAAAAGTACTCAAATCTTTTAAGTAAAAGTGAGCTTGTCGATCAGCTATTTTCAAATGGGTGAAATGTATATACTATATATAGGGTTGAAATGGTTAATGTATGTTTTGTAATAATAATCCAAATCTACAAAGTAGCTAGTATAAATGAAGTTTTCAGATAATCGTAGTTGAGTAAAGTACAACATTTGCCTCTGCCCCCTATTGTCTCCACCAGGCCGGCCGAAGGCATGGGGAGAGAGTATGTTTTGCACTCCGTCCGTGTGTCCGTCCGTCCGTCCGTCCGTCCGTCTGTGTAAGCTAATCTCTGGCACCGTTAACCCGGTCGATGTCAAATTTTGCACACACACTCCCTGGATGCCAACGATGAACCTCTGCCCCAAAATTTCCAGAACGGCCTGTTATAGTGCCACCAGGATGCCGACTTTTGAAAAACCCATTTTTTTATATTACTCCTCCAGATCTTTTCACATTGGCCTGTTATAGCACCACCAACAGGTGGATTTCTGCAAAACACATTGGAACAAAATGCCTCAAATCATAAAAGGCCGTTCTGTAAAATTTGGGGCAGAGGTTCATCGTTGGCATCCAGGGAGTGTGTGTGCAAAATTTGGCATCGATCGTGTTACGGACGGACGCATGCACACACGCACACACGGACGGACGGAGTGCAAAACATACTCTAGTCTCTCCCCATGCCTTCGGCCTGGTGGAGACAATAACTTAACTGCAGTTTTAGATAATGAAATATACAAAACTGTTCACAAACAAGAAACACAGGCAGCACATCAGCGGCCCTCTTTAAAAAATATTGCTTCTAAGTTCAGCCAATGTACTCTTAATGGTTGCACCACACCTGCTGAAAAAACACTATTCTACTGGTGTGTTTGGTTATAGGCACACTGAGCGCACTGCCAATACAAACTAATAGCTACAGTAGCCGAGTGTGCATGCTCCAAAACCAATACAAACTAATAGCTACAGTAGCCGAGTGTGCATGCTCCAAAACCAATACAAACTAATAGCTACAGTAGCCGAGTGTGCATGCTCCAAAACCAAACTAATAGCTACAGTAGCCGAGTGTGCATGCTCCAAAACCAATACAAACTAATAGCTACAGTAGCCGAGTGTGCATGCTCCAAAACCAAACTAATAGCTACAGTAGCCGAGTGTGCATGCTCCAAAACCAATACAAACTAATAGCTACAGTAGCCGAGTGTGCATGCTCCAAAACCAATACAAACTAATAGCTACAGTAGCCGAGTGTGCATGCTCCAAAACCAATACAAACTAATAGCTACAGTAGCCGAGTGTGCATGCTCCAAAACCAATACAAACTAATAGCTACAGTAGCCGAGTGTGCATGCTCCAAAACCAATACAAACTAATAGCTACAGTAGCCGAGTGTGCATGCTCCAAAACCAATACAAACTAATAGCTACAGTAGCCGAGTGTGCATGCTCCAAAACCAATACAAACTAATAGCTACAGTAGCCGAGTGTGCATGCTCCAAAACCAATACAAACTAATAGCTACAGTAGCCGAGTGTGCATGCTCCAAAACCAATACAAACTAATAGCTACAGTAGCCGAGTGTGCATGCTCCAAAACCAATACAAACTAATAGCTACAGTAGCAGAGTGTGCATGCTCCAAAACCAATACAAACTAATAGCTACAGTAGCCGAGTGTGCATGCTCCAAAACCGATACAAACTAATAGCTACAGTAGCCGAGTGTGCATGCTCCAAAACCAATACAAACTAATAGCTACAGTAGCCGAGTGTGCATGCTCCAAAACCAAACTAATAGCTACAGTAGCCGAGTGTGCATGCTCCAAAACCAATACAAACTAATAGCTACAGTAGCCGAGTGTGCATGCTCCAAAACCAATACAAACTAATAGCTACAGTAGCCGAGTGTGCATGCTCCAAAACCAATACAAACTAATAGCTACAGTAGCCGAGTGTGCATGCTCCAAAACCAATACAAACTAATAGCTACAGTAGCCGAGTGTGCATGCTCCAAAACCAATACAAACTAATAGCTACAGTAGCCGAGTGTGCATGCTCCAAAACCAATACAAACTAATAGCTACAGTAGCCGAGTGTGCATGCTCCAAAACCAAACTAATAGCTACAGTAGCCGAGTGTGCATGCTCCAAAACCAAACTAATAGCTACAGTAGCCGAGTGTGCATGCTTCAAAACCAAACTAATAGCTACAGTAGCCGAGTGTGCATGCTCCAAAACCAAACTAATAGCTACAGTAGCCGAGTGTGCATGCTTCAAAACCAAACTAATAGCTACAGTAGCCGAGTGTGCATGCTCCAAAACCAATACAAACTAATAGCTACAGTAGCCGAGTGTGCATGCTCCAAAACCAAACTAATAGCTACAGTAGCCGAGTGTGCATGCTCCAAAACCAATACAAACTAATAGCTACAGTAGCCGAGTGTGCATGCTCCAAAACCAATACAAACTAATAGCTACAGTAGCCGAGTGTGCATGCTCCAAAACCAAACTAATAGCTACAGTAGCCGAGTGTGCATGCTCCAAAACCAATACAAACTAATAGCTACAGTAGCCGAGTGTGCATGCTCCAAAACCAATACAAACTAATAGCTACAGTAGCCGAGTGTGCATGCTCCAAAACCAAACTAATAGCTACAGTAGCCGAGTGTGCATGCTCCAAAACCAATACAAACTAATAGCTACAGTAGCCGAGTGTGCATGCTCCAAAACCAATACAAACTAATAGCTACAGTAGCCGAGTGTGCATGCTCCAAAACCAATACAAACTAATAGCTACAGTAGCCGAGTGTGCATGCTCCAAAACCAAACTAATAGCTACAGTAGCCGAGTGTGCATGCTCCAAAACCAATACAAACTAATAGCTACAGTAGCCGAGTGTGCATGCTCCAAAACCAAACTAATAGCTACAGTAGCCGAGTGTGCATGCTCCAAAACCAATACAAACTAATAGCTACAGTAGCCGAGTGTGCATGCTCCAAAACCAAACTAATAGCTACAGTAGCCGAGTGTGCATGCTCCAAAACCAATACAAACTAATAGCTACAGTAGCCGAGTGTGCATGCTCCAAAACCAATACAAACTAATAGCTACAGTAGCCGAGTGTGCATGCTCCAAAACCAATACAAACTAATAGCTACAGTAGCCGAGTGTGCATGCTCCAAAACCAATACAAACTAATAGCTACAGTAGCCGAGTGTGCATGCTCCAAAACCAATACAAACTAATAGCTACAGTAGCCGAGTGTGCATGCTTCAAAACCAAACTAATAGCTACAGTAGCCGAGTGTGCATGCTCCAAAACCAATACAAACTAATAGCTACAGTAGCCGAGTGTGCATGCTCCAAAACCAATACAAACTAATAGCTACAGTAGCCGAGTGTGCATGCTCCAAAACCAAACTAATAGCTACAGTAGCCGAGTGTGCATGCTCCAAAACCAAACTAATAGCTACAGTAGCCGAGTGTGCATGCTCCAAAACCAAACTAATAGCTACAGTAGCCGAGTGTGCATGCTCCAAAACCAATACAAACTAATAGCTACAGTAGCCGAGTGTGCATGCTCCAAAACCAATACAAACTAATAGCTACAGTAGCCGAGTGTGCATGCTCCAAAACCAATACAAACTAATAGCTACAGTAGCCGAGTGTGCATGCTCCAAAACCAATACAAACTAATAGCTACAGTAGCCGAGTGTGCATGCTCCAAAACCAATACAAACTAATAGCTACAGTAGCCGAGTGTGCATGCTCCAAAACCAAACTAATAGCTACAGTAGCCGAGTGTGCATGCTCCAAAACCAAACTAATAGCTACAGTAGCCGAGTGTGCATGCTCCAAAACCAAAACCAAACTAATAGCTACAGTAGCCGAGTGTGCATGCTCCAAAACCAAACTAATAGCTACAGTAGCCGAGTGTGCATGCTCCAAAACCAAACTAATAGCTACAGTAGCCGAGTGTGCATGCTTCAAAACCAAACTAATAGCTACAGTAGCCGAGTGTGCATGCTCCAAAACCAATACAAACTAATAGCTACAGTAGCCGAGTGTGCATGCTCCAAAACCAATACAAACTAATAGCTACAGTAGCCGAGTGTGCATGCTCCAAAACCAATACAAACTAATAGCTACAGTAGCCGAGTGTGCATGCTCCAAAACCAATACAAACTAATAGCTACAGTAGCCGAGTGTGCATGCTCCAAAACCAATACAAACTAATAGCTACAGTAGCCGAGTGTGCATGCTCCAAAACCAATACAAACTAATAGCTACAGTAGCCGAGTGTGCATGCTCCAAAACCAATACAAACTAATAGCTACAGTAGCCGAGTGTGCATGCTCCAAAACCAATACAAACTAATAGCTACAGTAGCCGAGTGTGCATGCTCCAAAACCAAACTAATAGCTACAGTAGCCGAGTGTGCATGCTCCAAAACCAAAACCAAACTAATAGCTACAGTAGCCGAGTGTGCATGCTCCAAAACCAAACTAATAGCTACAGTAGCCGAGTGTGCATGCTCCAAAACCAAAACCAAACTAATAGCTACAGTAGCCGAGTGTGCATGCTCCAAAACCAAACTAATAGCTACAGTAGCCGAGTGTGCATGCTCCAAAACCAAACTAATAGCTACAGTAGCCGAGTGTGCATGCTTCAAAACCAAACTAATAGCTACAGTAGCCGAGTGTGCATGCTCCAAAACCAATACAAACTAATAGCTACAGTAGCCGAGTGTGCATGCTCCAAAACCAATACAAACTAATAGCTACAGTAGCCGAGTGTGCATGCTCCAAAACCAATACAAACTAATAGCTACAGTAGCCGAGTGTGCATGCTCCAAAACCAATACAAACTAATAGCTACAGTAGCCGAGTGTGCATGCTCCAAAACCAATACAAACTAATAGCTACAGTAGCCGAGTGTGCATGCTCCAAAACCGATACAAACTAATAGCTACAGTAGCCGAGTGTGCATGCTCCAAAACCAATACAAACTAATAGCTACAGTAGCCGAGTGTGCATGCTCCAAAACCAATACAAACTAATAGCTACAGTAGCCGAGTGTGCATGCTCCAAAACCAATACAAACTAATAGCTACAGTAGCCGAGTGTGCATGCTCCAAAACCAATACAAACTAATAGCTACAGTAGCCGAGTGTGCATGCTCCAAAACCAATACAAACTAATAGCTACAGTAGCCGAGTGTGCATGCTTCAAAACCGGGTGCACATTTCCGAACGCACTCCCCATGTACACTCTCTCTCTGTCTCTTTCCTTTGTCATGAAAAGCCATTCAATTTGTCAAAATGCCATTTGTCAAAATGAATAGTTTTGACGGCCATTCAGGCTTAAAGGGATATTTCACGTTCAAAAAAACCTTTTGGTCATTTTATCGTCTATTCAGTCTCATGTGAACACCGGGTGTTCACTGTCTGGGGTGTTCAACACCCCAGACAGTTTTTAAGTTGCTTGATTCAGTATTTACATATTTGATATTAATTTTAACTACCCCGCCCCCTTCCTATACTAACCCATTGTAACTTCAAACTCAGCGTGAAAAAAACATTTTAACATTTAACATTTTCATCGAAAATACCCATGTTTTTTTTCTGCTGACTGATACTGCCCTCCTAATACGTGAGTGGGGCCGTGGGTATTCATTTATTTTTAATAATTGTTTTGGAAAATGTGGCAGACTCTGAAAAAGATATATTAAAAATAAATGAAAACAGTAAATGAAAAAGCATGCCCCCCTCATGTATTAGAAGGACAATACCAGTCACCAGAAAAAAGGTCAGGTGTTTTCGATGGATCTATCATGGTTAAAATGGAGTTAGAAGTTACAATGGGTTAGTATAGGAAGGAGGCGGGGCAGCTAAAATGAATATCGAATATCGAAATACTGAATCAAGCAACTTAAAAACTGCCTGCGGTGTTCACATAAGCCTATAGACGATAAAATGACCAAAACCTTTTTGGAAAGTGAAATATCCCTTTAAGCAAAGGTCTTGTAATGTAATTTAGATAGAATGCTATTTAAACAGATGCTAGGTTCCTTGTTTACCTGGTTATCATACTAGTCAATGTACAGATGTTTATTTTTGGTATTCTGTTGCTTAGATTTTCGCGAAATTTAGCCCAGACTGGCCCACCACAACCAGACCAGCCCACCACAACCAGACCAGCCCACCACAACCAGACCGGCCCACCACAACCAGACCGGCCCACCACAACCAGACTGGCCCACCACAACCAGACAGGCCCACCACAACCAGACCGGCCCACCACAACCAGACAGGCCCACCACAACCAGACCGGCCCACCACAACCAGACCGGCCCACCACAACCAGACCGGCCCACCACAACCAGACCGGCCCACCACAACCAGACCGACCCACCACAACCAGGCTACTGTAGCTATTAGTTTGGTTTTGGAGCATGCACACTCGGCTACTGTAGCTATTAGTTTGTATTGGTTTTGGAGCATGCACACTCGGCTACTGTAGCTATTAGTTTGTATTGGTTTTGGAGCATGCACACTCGGCTACTGTAGCTATTAGTTTGTATTGGTTTTGGAGCATGCACACTCGGCTACTGTAGCTATTAGTTTGTATTGGTTTTGGAGCATGCACACTCGGCTACTGTAGCTATTAGTTTGTATTGGTTTTGGAGCATGCACACTCGGCTACTGTAGCTATTAGTTTGTATTGGTTTTGGAGCATGCACACTCGGCTACTGTAGCTATTAGTTTGTATTGGTTTTGGAGCATGCACACTCGGCTACTGTAGCTATTAGTTTGTATTGGTTTTGGAGCATGCACACTCGGCTACTGTAGCTATTAGTTTGTATTGGTTTTGGAGCATGCACACTCGGCTACTGTAGCTATTAGTTTGTATTGGTTTTGGAGCATGCACACTCGGCTACTGTAGCTATTAGTTTGTATTGGTTTTGGAGCATGCACACTCGGCTACTGTAGCTATTAGTTTGTATCGGTTTTGGAGCATGCACACTCGGCTACTGTAGCTATTAGTTTGTATTGGTTTTGGAGCATGCACACTCGGCTACTGTAGCTATTAGTTTGGTTTAGGAGCATGCACACTCGGCTACTGTAGCTATTAGTTTTCGGCCCACCACAACCAGACTGGCCCACCACAACCAGACCGGCCCACCACAACCAGACTGGCCCACCACAACCAGACCGGCCCACCACAACCAGACTGGCCCACCACAACCAGACTGGCCCACCACAACCAGACTGGCCCACCACAACCAGACTGGCCCACCACAACCAGACCGGCCCACCACAACCAGACTGACCCACCACAACCAGACCGGCCCACCACAACCAGACTGGCCCACCACAACCAGCGCACAGATACTCTACTGACTCTTCGGGTCGAGGCCCAAACAAACACTTTAAATACAAGCCAGACACATTTACAGTACAACATAAATGATACACAACCAACAGACAACTAATTTAACATTTGTAGGAGACTCTATCCACCCCTGCCTATAGGTTACTGAGGCACTATACACTGTGCCATTTTCTGTTTAGCTTGCATATTGTAAGTCGCTCTCTGGAGTGTCTGCTAAATGCCTACAATTGTAAATCGTCCCATTACGTTATACGCTGCTATCTCTCCTCGTCTCTCTCCGTGTCAGCTTCACGATGACAGTTAAATGGTAAATGGTGCATTTAGCGCCTTTATCCAAGGCGCTTTACATTGTGCATTGCATTCACCCATTCACACACACATTCATACACCGATGGCACTATATGCAAGGCACCAACCAGCACATCAGGAGTAATTAGGGGTTCAGAGTCTTGCTCAAGGACACTTCGACACTAACTCTGGGGGAGCCCGGGGTCGAACTGGCGACCTTACGGTTGCCATCCGGCATTACCCCTGAACCTCCGCCGCCGCCACACAGTTCAGTACAACAGGCCCTGTTGAACAGGGGTTCTCAAAATGGGGTCCGGCGTGGTCTTTGGGGGGTTCCAGGGGATCCAATAAAGCTACATTATTTGATAGTTAAACAATCACATCCGTGTGAAGTGAGGGGCGGTGTTATAGTACATCATCATGACGTAAAATAGACATTAAGCCGATTTGCTCAGACACTATGACGTAAAATTCTCCATTCATTGTCAATGGGAATTTAATGTTTGTGTAGGACGAAGATCTACACTAATTGCTGAATATAGCCCCTCAAAAACCCAAAAGGACTCTGGTCCGTAACTCTTGAGAGTGTGCAAATGGTTCCATTTGTACACTCTGGGAGTTATTGGGGTCCGTGGACTATTGCACAGTACCAAGCTGGGGGTCGTTCACATGGAGATTTCCCAGAACCACTGCAGTATAAGATAGCGTTCTATCAAAGCAGCCTCGGTTGCAGTTCTGTATCAATAAGGTTGCAACGTGCGCAAACTTGCAGATCTACTATTTGTCTGACACTCTTGTGCGATGAAGTCGGGCATTCATTTAAGAAAAAACAACAACATAAACATGAAATTGATACATGGTTTCTGCCTGACAGCAACAATACAGTGTTGATTTTGACAGCAAATTTTTTGTTTTAGTCATGAATAGTTGAATAGTTTTCATTTAGTTTTAGTCACATTTTAGTCACCTGGAATGTTTTAGTGTTTTCTTTTAGTCGACTAAATATCATAAGATTTTAGTCGACTAAATCTACAGTTGATTTAGTTGACTAAAATGTATTGTGGTGGGCCTTATGATGACGTCTGCTTTTACACTTGCTGAAAATAGCAGATGTACAAGCTCACAACACGTCAAAGTGTAAAATG